>NC_069501.1:243329838-243374838 GCF_027579735.1 Bombina bombina
TTTACCAAATTTTACAAATTTGATACTTTTGCTTCTTCGGAGGCTATTTTTGGGAGAAAGGTTTTGCAAGCCGTGGTGCCTTCCATCTAGGTGACCTGATTTGCTCCCTCCCATCATCCGTGTCCTAAAGCTTTGGTATTGGTTCCCACAAGTAAGGATGACGCCGTGGACCGGACACACCTATGTTGGAGAAAACAGAATTTATGCTTACCTGATAAATTACTTTCTCCAACGGTGTGTCCGGTCCACGGCCCGCCCTGGTTTTTAATCAGGTCTGATGAATTATTTTCACTAACTACAGTCACCACGGTATCATGATTTCTCCTATGCATATTCCTCCTTTACGTCGGTCGAATGACTGGGGAAGGCGGAGCCTAGGAGGGATCATGTGACCAGCTTTGCTGGGCTCTTTGCCATGTCCTGTTGGGGAAGAGAATATCCCACAAGTAAGGATGACGCCGTGGACCGGACACACCGTTGGAGAAAGTAATTTATCAGGTAAGCATAAATTCTGTTTTTTCGCCGCTAATTTTGCTAATTGCAAAGCGGCATCTAAAATAAAAGAGTTAGCCAATTTAAGTGCGTGAACTCTGTCCATAACCTCCTCATATGGAGTTTCTCTACTGAGCGACTTTTCTAGTTCCTCGAACCAGAACCACGCTGCCGTAGTGACAGGAACAATGCATGAAATTGGTTGTAGAAGGTAGCCTTGCTGTACAAAAATCTTTTTAAGCAAACCCTCCAATTTTTTATCCATAGGATCTTTAAACAAACGCACTACTATTCCTATCGAAGATAGTTGTGCTTTCAGAGTAGAAACTGCCCCCTCGACCTTGGGGACTGTCTGCCATAAGTCCTTTCTGGGGTCGACCATAGGAAATAATTTCTTAAATATAGGGGGAGGAACAAAAGGTATGCCGGGCTTTTCCCACTCTTCATTTACTATGTCCGCCACCCGCTTGGGTATAGGAAAAGCGTCGGGGGGCACCGGGACCTCTAGGAACCTGTCCATCTTGCATAATTTCTCTGGAATGACCAAATTGTCACAATCATCCAGAGTAGATAATACCTCCTTAAGCAGTGCACGGAGATGTTCTAATTTAAATTTAAATGTCACAACATCAGGTTCAGCTTGATGAGAAATTTTTCCTGAATCTGAAATTTCTCCCTCAGACAAAACCTCCCTCATGGCCCCTTCAGATTGGTGTGAGGGTATGACAGAACAATTATCATCAGCGTCCTCTTGCTCTCCAGTGTTTAAAACAGAGCAATCGCGCTTTCTCTGATAAGTAGGCATTTTGGATAAAAGATTTGCTATGGAGTTATCCATTACAGCCGTTAATTGTTGCATGGTAATAAGTATTGGCGCACTAGATGTACTAGGGGCCTCCTGCATGGGCAAAACTGGTGTAGACACAGTAGGAGATGATGTAGTATCATGTTTACTCCCCTCATTTGAGGAATCATCTTGGGCAATATCATTATTTGTGGCAGTACTGTCCTTACTTTGTTTGGACGCTATGGCACAATTATCACATAAATTTAAATGGGGAGACACATTGGCTTTCATACATATAGAACATAGCTTATCTGAAGGTACAGACATGTTAAACAGGCTTAAACTTGTCAACAAAGCACAAAAAACGTTTTAAAATAAAACCGTTACTGTCACTTTAAATTTCAAACAGAAAACACTTTATTACTGAATATGTGAAAAAGTATGAAGGAATTGTTCAAAAATTACCAAATTTTCACCACAGTGTCTTAAAGCCTTAAAAGTATTGCACACCAAATTTCAGAGCTTTAACCCTTAAAATAACGGAACCGGAGCCGTTTTTCAATTTAACCCCTGTACAGTCCCAGATACAGTCTTTGCTAAGACCCAACCAAGCCCTGAGGGGAATACGATACCAAATGACGCCTTCTAAAAGCTTTTTCAGAGATTCTTAGATCCTCACACATGCAACTGCATGCCCTGCTCTCAAAAAACAACTGCGCATTAATGGCGCGAAAATGAGGCTCAGTCTATGACTAGAAAGGCCCCCTGACTGAAAAAGGTGTCCAATACAGTGCCTGCCGTTTTATAAACGTTCCCCAAGATTATAAATGTCAATTGTTAGCCTAAATTTGAATAATATGCACAAATAAAGCAATCGATTTAGCCCATAAAAATGTCTACCAGTTTTTTAGCCCATAATAAGCCCTTTATTCTGTTTGTTTTTGACTAAGAAAATGGCTTACCGGTCCCCATGAGGGGAAATGACAGCCTTCCAGCATTACACAGTCTTGTTAGAAATATGGCTAGTCATACCTTAAGCAGAAAAGTCTGCTAACTGTTTCCCCCAACTGAAGTTACTTCATCTCAACAGTCCTATGTGGAAACAGCAATCGATTTTAGTTACTGTCTGCTAAAATCATCTTCCTCTTACAAACAGAAATCTTCATCCTTTTCTGTTTCAGAGTAAATAGTACATACCAGCACTATTTTAAAATAACAAACACTTGATAGAAGAATAAAAACTACATTTAAACACCAAAAAACTCTTAACCATCTCTGTGGAGATGTTGCCTGTGCAACAGCAAAGAGAATGACTGGGGTGGGCGGAGCCTAGGAGGGATCATGTGACCAGCTTTGCTGGGACTCTTTGCCATTTCCTGTTGGGGAAGAGAATATCCCACAAGTAAGGATGACGCCGTGGACCGGACACACCAATGTTGGAGAAATGAAATGTGCTTAGAGGCATTTCAATTTGAAATAGAAGCCTTTTTTTCAATATACTTCCATTAACAAAAATGCCCCTAATAAAAGTTATTTTTCTGTGGCATACACACATATCCTGTGAGGGCCTGTGCACCAGTATTCAAACTCAACACCTTCTCAGAGGGTCAGCAGTAGCTTGTATAGCACAAATTACATCATCAGAAGCAATACAGAGCAAGCATAGTGTTTAAATACTGGTGCACAGGCCCTCACAGGATGTGTGTATGACACTGAAAAAAGTAATAACTTTTAATAGAAGTATTTTTGACAAACGAAGCAACAATTTTTACTTTTCTATGCCTTTGACACTCCAGGTGGTGTAGAAGAGATAACCAAACTAATAAAATGATAATTGTCCATTGTTCTCTCCAAGTATTGAGCTTTGGTTTACAAATGGTTATACAATAAGGAAGCACGTGTGTACACAAAGTGATAACATGATGAGATCTTATTTTACCTGCAAGCTCAACCCATTTCGTTGACTCGTTGTACCTTATAGAAGGAAAGTAAATTTATGCTTACCTGATAAATTAATTTCTTCTATGGTACGACGAGTCCACAGATTCATCCTTTACTTGTGGGATATTACCCTCCTGCTAACAGGAAGTGGCAAAGAACACCACAGCAGAACTGTCTAAATAGCTCCTCCCTTAGCTCCACCCCCAGTCATTCGACCGAAGGTACAGGAAGAAAAAAGGAGAAACTAAAAGGTGCAGAGGTGACTGAAGTTTAAAACAAAAAATATAATCTGTCTTAAAATGGCAGGGCAGGCCGTGGACTCGTCGTACCATAGAAGAAATTAATTTATCAGGTAAGCATAAATTTACTTTTCTTCTATAAGGTACAACGAGTCCACGGATTCATCCTTTACTTGTGGGATACAATACCAAAGCTACAGGACACAGGTGAACGGGAGGGACAAGACAGATAGTTAAACAGAAGGCACCACTGCTTGAAGAACTTTTCTCCCAAAAATAGCCTCCGAAAAAGCAAAAGTATCAAATTTGGAAAATTTGGAAAAGGTATGAAGCGAAGACCAAGTCGCAGCCTTACAAATCTGTTCAACAGAAGCATCATTTTTAAAAGCCCATGTGGAAGCCACTGCTCTAGTAGAGTGAGCTGTAATCCTTTCAGGAGGCTGCTGTCCAGCAGTCTCGTATGCCAAACGGATTATGCTTTTCAGACAAAAAGAGGTAGCCGTAGCTTTTTGACCTCTACGTTTTCCAGAATAGACAACAAACAAAGAAGATGTTTGACGGAAATCCTTGGTTGCTTGCAAGTAAAACTTCAAAGCACGAACCACGTCCAAGTTGTGCAACAGACGCTCCTTCTTAGAGGAAGGATTAGGACACAAGAAGGAACAACAATTTCCTGATTGATATTCCTATTAGTAACAACCTTAGGAAGGAATCCAGGTTTGGTACGCAAAACCACCTTATCAGCATGGAACGCAGATAGTTCAGAAACTCTTCGAGCCGAAGAGATAGCAACTAAAAACAGAACTTTCCAAGATAGAAGCTTAATATCTATGGAATGCATAGGTTTAAACGGAGCCCCTTGAAGAACCTTAAGAACTAAATTCAAACTCCGTGGCAGAGCAACAGGTTTAAACATAGGCTTGATTCTAACTAAAGCCTGACAGAACGACTGAACGTCTGGAACATCTGCCAGACGCTTGTGCAGTAGAATTGATAAAGCAGATATCTGTCCCTTTAAGGAACTCGCTGATAGCCCCTTCTCCAATCCTTCTTGGAGAAAGGACAAAATCCTAGGAATCCTGATCTTACTCCATGAGTAGCCTTTGGATTCGCACCAATAGATATTTACGCCATATCTTATGATGAATTTTCCTAGTGACAGGCTTTCGAGCCTGAATCAAGGTATCTATGACCGACTCAGAGAAACCCCGCTTGGATAAAATCAAGCGTTCAATCTCCAGGCAGTCAGCCGCAGAGAAAGTAGATTTGGATGCTGGAACAGACCTTGAATCAGAAGGTCCTGTCTCAGTGGCAGAGTCCATGGTGGAAGAGATGACATGTCCACCAGGTCTGCATACCAAGTCCTGCGTGGCCACGCAGGTGCTATCAAAATCACCCGAAGCTCTCTCCTGTTTGATTCTGGCAATCAAACGAGGAAGGAGAGGAAATGGCGGAAACACATAAGCCAGGTTGAACGACCAGGGTACTGCCTGAGGATCCCTTGACCTGGACCCGTAAGAAGGAAGTTTGGCGTTCTGACGAGACACCATCAGATCGAGACACCATCAGATCCAATTCTGGTGTGCCCCATTGCTGAATCAATTGTGCAAACACCTCCGGATGGAGTTCCCACTCCCCCGGATGAAAAGTCTGATGACTTAGAAAATCCGCTTCCCAGTTCTCCACTCCTGGGATATAGATTGCTGATAGATGGCAAGAGTGAGTCTCTGCCCATCAAATTATTTTGGTAACCTCTATCATCGCTAGAGAACGCTTTGTTCCCCCCTGAGGATTGATATATGCTACAGTTGTGATGTTGTCCGACTGGAATCTTATGAATCTGGCCGAAGCCAGCTGAGGCCACGCCTGAAGCGCGTTGAATATCGCTCTCAGTTCTAGAATATTTATCGGTAGGAGGGCCTGCACCTGAGTCCACAAACCCTGTGCTTTCAGGGAATTCCAGACTGCACCCCAGCCCAATAGGCTGGTGTCCGTCGTCACTATGACCCATGCTGGCCTGCGGAAACACATTCCCCTGGACAGGTGATCCTGTGACAACCACAAGAGATCACCAAGAGAGTCTCTGGTCTCTTGATCCAGATTTATCTGAGGAGATAAATCTGCATAATCCCCATTCCACTTTTTGAGCATGCATAGTTGCAGTGGTCTGAGATGCAAGCGAGCAAACGGAACTATGTCCATTGCCGCTACCATTAGTCCGATTACCTCCATACACTGAGCCACTGACGGCCGAGGAATGGAATGAAAAGCTCGGCAGGTGGTTAAAATCTTTGATTTCCTGACCTCCGTCAGAAAAATTTTCATGTCCACCGAATCTATCAGAGTTCCCAGGAATGGAACTCTTGTGAGAGGGATAAGTGAACTCTTTTTTTACGTTCACCTTCCACCCGTGAGATCTTAGAAAAGCCAACACGATGTCAGTGTGAGACTTGGCTAGTTGGCAAGTCGACGCCTGAATTAAGACATCACTGCTATGCCCCGCGGCCTTAGAACCGCCAGAAGGGACCCTAGCACCTTTGTGAAAATTATGGAAGCTGTGGCCAACCCGAAGGGAAGAGCCTGGAAATGCTTGTCCAGAAAGGCGAACCTAAGGAACTGGTGATGATCTTTGTGGATAGGGATGTGT
The DNA here is from genome assembly GCF_027579735.1 of Bombina bombina. Classification (NCBI taxonomy): domain Eukaryota; kingdom Metazoa; phylum Chordata; class Amphibia; order Anura; family Bombinatoridae; genus Bombina; species Bombina bombina. The sequence continues at coordinate 243,335,945 of NC_069501.1, forward strand.
AGATACGCATCATTTAAGTCCACAGTGGTCATATATTGAGCCTCCTGGATCATTGGTAAAATAGTCCGAATGGTCTCCATCTTGAAGGATGGAACTCTGAGGAATTTGTTTAGGATCTTGAGATCTAAAATTGGTCTGAAGGTTCCCTCTTTTTTGGGAACCACAAACAGATTGGAGTAGAACCCCTGCCCCTGTTCTGTTTTCGGAACTGGGCAGATCACTCCAATGGTATATAGGTCTTCTACACAGTGTAAGAACGCCTCGTTTTGTCTGGTTTACAGACAATTGAGAAAGATGGAATCTCCCCCTTGGAGGAGAATCTTTGAAATCTAGAAGATACCCCCTGGGTTACGATTTCTAAAGCCCAGGAGTCCTGAACGTCTCTTGCCCAAGCCTGAGCAAAGAGAGAAAGTCTGCCCCCTACTAGATCCGGTCCCGGATCGGGGGCTACCCCTTCATGCTGTCTTGGTGGCAGCAGCGGGCTTCTTGGCCTGTTTACCTTTGTTCCAAGTCTGGTTAGGTCTCCAGACTGACTTGGATTGAGTAAAATTCCCCTCTTGCTTTGCAGCAGGGGAAGAGGTACAGGGACCACCTTTGAAGTTTCGAAAGGAACGAAAATTATTTTGTTTGGTCCTCATCTCATTTGCCTTTCCCTCCAGTGATGTCTGAAATGATCTCTTTCGGTTCAGGCCCGAATAGGGTCTTACCCTTGAAAGAGATGGCAAAAAGCTTAGATTTTGATGACACATCAGCAGACCAGGACTTAAGCCATAACACTCTACGCGCTAAAATGGCAAAACCTGAATTATTTGCCGCTAATTTAGCCAGTTGAAAAGCGGCATCTGTAATGAAAGAATTAGCTAGCTTGAAAGCCCTAATTCTATCCAGAATATCATCTAATGGGATCTAATCCTGAAGAACCTCCTCCAGAGCCTCGAACCAAAAAACATAATTTATGCTTACCTGATAAATTTATTTCTCGTGTAGTCAGTCCACGGGCCATCCATTACTTATGGGATATATTCTCCTTCCCAACAGGAAGTTGCAAGAGGATCACCCAAGCAGAGCTGCTATATAGCTCCTCCCCTCACATGTCATATCCAGTCATTCGACCGAAACAAGACGAGAAAGGAGAAACCATAGGGTGCAGTGGTGACTGGAGTTTTAATCAAAATTTAGAACTGCCTTAAAAAAGACAGGGCGGGCCGTTGACTGACTACACTACAAGAGAAATAAATTTATCAGGTAAGCATAAATTATGTTTTCTCTTGTTAAGTGTGTTCAGTTCACGGGTCATCCATTACTAATGGGATACCAATACCAAAGCTAAAGTACACGGATGATGGGAGGGACAAGGCAGGAACACTTAAACAGAAGGAACCACTGCCTGTAGAACCTTTCTCCCAAAAACAGCCTCCGAAGAAGCAAAAGTGTCAAATTTGTAAAATTTTGAAAAGGTATGAAGTGAAGACCAAGTTGCAGCCTTGCAAATCTGTTCAACAGAGGCCTCATTCTTAACCCCTTAACGACCGAGGACGTGCAGGGTACGTCCTCAAAAAAAAGGCAGTTGATGCCTGAGAACGTACCCTGCACGTCCTCGGTTTGGAAAGCAGCTGGAAGCGATCCTGCTCGCTTCCAGCTGCTTTCCGGTTATTGCAGTGATGCCTCGATATGGAGGCATCCTGCAATAACTTTTTTAAGCCATCCGGTGCAGAGAGAGCCACTCTGTGGCCCTCTCTGCACCGGAGATCGTGGTTCCCTGCGTTGGTGGGTGGGAGCCGGACCGGGAGGCGGGTGGCGGCCATCGATGGCCCTGGTTATGTGCAGGGGGGGGCGGGATCGTGGGCGGGGATGAGCGGGGGGCGCGCACGTGCACGGGGAGGGAGCGGGTGGGAACCGCTACACTACAGAAAAGGTGTTAGTAAAAATGTTTAAATGCCCTAATATTTTTTTTTAAAAAAAAAAGATCAGCAAGGTGGTGGGGGTTTGTCTGTGTGGGGGGGGAAGCTACACTACAGAAAAAAGACAAATAAATATAAAAAAAAAGCCCTTTTTTTTTTGCAAACTGGGTACTAGCAGACAGCTGCCAGTACCCAAGATGGCCCCCAATGAGGCAGAGGGGATGGTCAGAGAGCGGTTTTGGGGGGGGATCAGGGAGGTTGGGGGCTAAGGGGGGGATCCTACACCCTAGCATATGTAAATATGCTAAAAAAAATTATTTATTTTTTAAAAAACCCTTTTATTTTAGTACTGGCAGACTTTCTGCCAGTACTTAAGATGGCGGGGACAATTGTGGGGTGGGGGAGGGAAGGGAGCTGTTTGGGAGGGATCAGGGGGTGGGATGTGTCAGGTGGGAGGCTGATCTCTACACTAAAGCTAAAATTAATCCTGCAAGCTCCCTACAAACTCCCTAATTAACCCCTTCACTGCTAGCCAGAATACACGTGTGAGGCGCAGCAGGATTTAGCGGCCTTCTAATTACCAGAAAGCAACGCCAAAGTCATATGTCTGCTATTTCTGAACAAAGGGGATCCCAGACAAGTATTTACAACCATTTGTGCCATAATTGCACAAGCTGTTTGTAAATTATTTCAGTGAGAAACCTAAAATTGTGAAAAATTTAACTTTTTTTTCAATTTGATCGCATTTGGCGGTGAAATGGTGGCATGAAATATACCAAAATGTGCCTAGATCAATACTTGGGGTTGTCTACTATACTACACTAAAGCTAAAATTAACCCTACAAGCTCCCTAAAAGCTCCCTAATTAACCCCTTAACTGCTGGGCATAATACACTTGTGGTGCGCAGTGGCATTTAGCGGCCTTCTAATTACCAAAAAGCAACGCCAAAGCCATATATGTCTGCTATTTCTGAACAAAGGGGATCCCAGAGAAGAATTTACAACCATTTATGCCATAATTGCACAAGTTGTTTGTAAATAATTTCAGTGAGAAACCAAAAGTTTGTGAAAAAATTTGTGAAAAAGTGAACGATTTTTTGTATTTGATCGCATTTGGCGGTGAAATGGTGGTATGAAATATACCAAAATTGTCCTAGATCAATACTTTGGGATGTCTACTTAAAAAAAATATATACATGTCAAGGGATATTCAGGGATTCCTGAAAGATATTAGTGTTCTAATGTAACTAGCGCTAATTTTGGAAAAAAGTGGTTTGGAAATAGCAAAGTGCTACTTGTATTTATGGCCCTATAACTTGCACAAAAAGCAAAGAACATGTTAACATTGGGTATTTCTAAACTCAGGACAAAATTTTGAAACTATTTAGCATGGGTGTTTTTTGGTGGTTGTAGATAAGTAACAGATTTTGGGGGTCAAAGTTAGAAAAAGTGTGTTTTTTTCAATTTTTCCTCATATTTTATATTTTTTTTTATAGTAAATTATAAGATATGATGAAAATAATGGTATCTTTAGAAAGTCCATTTAGTGGCGAGAAAAACGGTATATAATATGTGTGGGTACAGTAAATGAGTAAGAGGAAAATTACAGCTAAACACAAACACCGCAAAAATGTAAAAATAGCCTTGGTCCCAAACGGACAGAAAATGGAAAAGTGCTGTGGTCATTAAGGGGTTAAAGGCCCAGGTGGAAGCCACAGCTCTAGTAGAATGAGCTGTAATTCTTTCAGGGGGCTGCTGTCCAGCAGTCTCATAGGCTAAACGTATTATGCTACGGAGCCAAAAAGAGAGAGAGGTGGCCGAAGCCTTTTGGCCTCTCCTCTGTCCAGAACAAACGACAAACAGAGAAGAAGTTTGCCGAAAATCTTTAGTTGCCTGTAAATAGAACTTCAGGGCACGGACTACGTCCAGATTATGCAAAAGACGTTCCTTCTTTGAAGAAGGATTAGGACATAATGATGGAACAACAATCTCTTGATTGATATTCCTGTTAGAAACTACCTTAGGTAAAAACCCAGGTTTAGTACGCAGAACTACCTTGTCTGAATGAAAAAACAGATAAGGAGAATCACAATGTAAGGCAGATAACTCAGAGACTCTTCGAGCCGAGTAAATAGCCATCAAAAACAGAACTTTCCAAGATAACAGTTTAATATCAATGGAATGAAGGGGTTCAAACGGAACACCTTGAAGAACTTTAAGAACCAAGTTTAAGCTCCACGGCGGAGCAACAGTCTTAAACACAGGCTTAATCCTAGCTAAAGCCTGACAAAAAGCCTGAACGTCTGGAACTTCTGCCAGACGTTTGTGTAAAAGAATAGACAGAGCAGAAATCTGTCCCTTTAAGGAACTAGCAGATAAACCCTTTTCTAAACCCTCTTGTAGAAAAGACAATATCCTAGAAATCCTGACCTTACTCCATGAGTAACTCTTGGATTCACACCAATATAAATATTTACGCCATATCTTATGGTAAATTTTTCTGGTAACAGGTTTCCTAGCCTGTATTAATGTATCAATAACCGACTCCGAGAAACCACGCTTTGATAGAATCAAGCGTTCAATCTCCATGCAGTCAGTCTCAGAGAAATTAGGCTTGGATGGTTGAAAGGACCCTGAATTAGAAGGTCCTGCCTCAGAGGCAGAGACCATGGAGGACAGGAAGACATGTCCACTAGGTCTGCATACCAGGTCCTGCGTGGCCACGCAGGTGCTATCAGAATCACCGATGCTCTCTCCTGTTTGATTCTGGCAATCAATCGAGGCAGCAACGGAAACGGAGGAAACACATAAGCCATCTTGAAAACCCAAGGGGCTGCTAGAGCATCTACCAGCACCGCTCCCGGGTCCCTGGATCCGTAACAAGGAAGCTTGGCGTTCTGGCGAGACGCCATGAGATCCAGTTCTGGTTTGCCCCAACGCTGAATCAGGTGAGCAAAGACCTCCGGATGAAGTTCCCACTCTCCCGGATGAAAAGTCTGGCGACTTAGAAAGTCTGCCTCCCAGTTCTCCACGCCTGGGATGTGGATCGCTGACAGGTGGCAAGAGTGAGACTCTGCCCAGCGAATTATCTTGGAGACTTCTAACATCACTAGGGAACTCCTGGTTCCCCCTTGATGGTTGATGTAAGCCACAGTCGTGATGTTGTCCGACTGAAATCTGATGAACCTCAGTGTTGCTAACTGAGGCCAAGCTAGAAGAGCATTGAATATTGCTCTTAACTCCAGAATATTTATTGGGAGGAGTCTCTAATCTTGAGTCCACGATCCCTGAGCCTTCAGGGAGTTCCAGACTGCGCCCCAGCCCAGCAGGCTGGCATCTGTTACAATCGTCCAATCTGGCCTGCGAAAAGTCATTCCTTTGGACAGATGAACCGGAGACAACCACCAGAGAAGAGAATCTCTGGCCTCCTGGTCCAGAGTCAGTAGAGGGGACAGATCTGAATAATCACCATTCCACTGACTTAGCATGCATAATTGCAGCGGTCTGAGATGCAGGCGCGCAAATGGCACTATGTCCATAGCCGCGACCATTAAGCCGATCACTTCCATGCACTGAGCTACTGATGGCCTTGGAATGGAATGAAGGACACGGCAAGCATTTAGAATCTTTGATAACCTGGACTCCGTCAGGTAAATCTTCATCTCTACAGAATCTATCAGAGTCCCTAGAAAAGGAACCCTTGTGAGTGGCAACAGAGAACTCTTTTCCAAGTTCACTTTCCACCCATGCGACCTCAGAAATGCAAGAACTATCTCTGTATGAGACTTTGCATTTTGAAAACTCGACGCTTGTATCAGAATGTCGTCTAGGTACGGAGCCACCGCTATGCCTCGCGGTCTTAGTACCGCCAGAAGTGAGCCCAGAACCTTTGTAAAAATTCTCGGGGCCGTAGCTAACCCAAAGGGAAGAGCTACAAACTGGTAATGCCTGTCTAGAAAGGCAAACCTTAGGTACCGATAATGATCCTTGTGAATCGGTATGTGAAGGTAGGCATCCTTTAAGTCCACTGTGGTCATATACTGACCCTCTTGGATCATGGGTAGGATGGTTCGAATAGTTTCCATTTTGAACGATGGAACTCTTAGGAACTTGTTTAAGATCTTTAAGTCCAAGATTGGTCTGAAGGTTCCCTCTTTTTTGGGAACCACGAACAGATTTGAGTAAAACCCTTGCCCTTGTTCCGTTCGCGGAACTGGGTGGATCACTCCCATTACTAAGAGGTCTTGTAAACATTGTAGAAATGCCTCTTTCTTTAATAGGTTCGTTGATAACCTTGACAGATGAAATCTCCCTTGTGGAGGAGAAGCTTTGAAGTCCAGAAGGTATCCCTGAGATATGATCTCCAACGTCCAGGGATCCTGGACATCTCTTGCCCAAGCCTGGGCGAAGAGAGAGAGTCTGCCCCCCACTAGATCCGTTTCCGGATAGGGGGCCCTTCCTTCATGCTGTCTTAGGGGCAGAAGTAGGCTTTCTGGCCTGCTTGCCCTTGTTCCAGGATTGGTTGCTTTTCCAACCCTGTCTGTAACGAGCAGCAGTTCCTTCCTGCTTTGGAGCGGAGGAAGTTGATGCTGCTCCTGCCTTGAAATTACGAAAGGCACGAAAATTAGACTGTTTGGCCTTTGATTTGGCTCTATCCTGAGGAAGGGAGTGACCCTTACCTCCCGTAATGTCAGCAATAATTTCTTTCAAACCGGGCCCGAATAGGGTTTGCCCTTTGAAAGGAATATTAAGCAATTTAGATTTAGAAGTCACATCTGCTGACCAGGATTAAGCCATAGCGATCTGCGCGCCTGGATGGCAAAACCGGAGTTCTTAGCCGTTAGTTTGGTTAAGTGCACAACAGCGTCCGAAACAAATGCATTAGCTAGCTTAAGTGCTTTAAGCTTGTTCATAATCTCATCCAATGGTGCTGTGCGAATGGCCTCTTCTAGAGACTCAAACCAGAAAGCCGCCGCAGCAGTGACGGGCGCAATGCATGCAAGGGGCTGTAATATAAAACCTTGTTGAACAAACATTTTCTTAAGGTATCCTAATTTTTTATCCATTGGATCTGAGAAAGCACAACTATCCTCCACCGGGATAGTGGTGCGTTTAGCTAAAGTAGAAACTGCTCCCTCCACCTTAGGGACCGTCTGCCATAAGTCTCGTGTGGTAGCGTCTATTGGGAACATTTTTCTAAATATCGGAGGAGGGGAAAAGGGCACACCGGGTCTATCCCACTCCTTGCTAATAATCTCTGTAAGCCTTTTAGGTATAGGAAAAACGTCAGTACACACCGGCACCACATAGTATTTATCCAGCCTACATAACTTCTCTGGGATCGCGACCGTGTCACAATCATTCAGAGCCGCTAACACCTCCCCTAGCAATACGCGGAGGTTCTCAAGCTTAAATTTAAAATTTGAAATTTCTGAATCCGGTCTCCCTGGATCAGATCCGTCACCCACAGAATGAAGCTCTCCGTCCTCATGTTCTGCAAATTGTGACGCAGTATCGGACATGGCTCTCGTGTCATCAGCGCGCTCTGTCCTTAACCCAGAGCTATCGCGCTTGCCTCTTAACTCAGGCAAATTAGATAATACTTCTTTCATAACATTAGCCATATCTTGTAAAGTGATTTGTAAGGGCCTTGATGTACTTGGCGCCACAACATCACGCACCTCCTGAGCGGGAGGCGCAGGTACTGACAAGTGAGGAGAGTTAGGCGGCATAACTTCTCCCTCAATGTCTGGTGATAATTTCTTTACCGGTAAAGATTGACCTTTATTTAAAGTAATATCAATACAATTGGTACACATATTTCTATTGGGCTCCACATTGGCTTTTAAACATAATGAACAAGCAGATTCATCTGTATCAGACATGTTTAAACAAACTAGCAATGAGGCTAGCAAGCCTGGAAATTACTTTCAGAAAATGTTCCAGCAATGTGAAAAACGCTGCTGCGCTTTTAAAACACAAAAACAATTACAGTTGAAATAACAATTAACAAATTCAGTTATAGCAACCAAATTTTACATTAAATGTAAGAATCAGCAGAGGATTGCACCCACTAGCAACGGATGATTAACCCCTTAATACCCAAAAACGGATAAACAAACAGTTAACGTTTTTTATCACAGTGAAACACACTGTCACAGGTCTGCTGTGACTGATTACCTCCCTCAAATATAAATTTTGAAGACCCCTGAGCTCTCCGGAGACGTCCTGGATCAAGGAGGAAGAAACAGGAAGACTATGATTGAATTTTAACTGCGCAACAAGGCGCTAACACAAAGCCCCTCCCAGTCATATTACACAGTGGGAGACCAGCTATAACGGTTTCTATGCAGAAATATACGTTAGCCATGTGGAAAAAATCATGCCCAAAGAGATTTATCACCAAGTACCTCACAAAACGATTAACATGCCAGTAAACGTTTTAAAAAACAACATTTCATCTGTTGTGTAAAGTTATCACTAAGCCTGCTACCAGTCGCTTCTACTGCAGTTAAGGCTCATACATTATTACAGTATTACCAGTATTTTTTCAGTCAAAATCTATTCCATAGAAAATAACTCTACAGTGTATACATTTACCAGCCTGATACCAGTCGCTACTACTGCATTTTAGGCTGTACTTACATCATATGGGTATCGGCAGTGTTTTCTTAGTCTATTCCATTCCTAGAAAATATTTTACTGCACATACCTCATTTGCAGGGGAGCCCGCATGCTATTCCCTTTTCTGAAGTTACCCCACTCCTCAGAATGTGCGAGAACAGCCAGTGGATCTTAGTTACGTCTGCTAAGATCATAGAAAACGCAGGCAGATTCTTCTTCCAATACTGCCTGAGAGAAAAAACAGCACACTCCGGTGCCATTTAAAATAAACTTTTGATTGAAGAATAACTAATTAAAAAACTCCTAACTCCTCTCACGACCTCCTTCTTTGTTGAGTGTTGCAAGAGAATGACTGGATATGACATGTGAGGGGAGGAGCTATATAACAGCTCTGCTTGGGTGATCCTCTTGCAACTTCCTGTTGGGAAGGAGAATATATCCCATAAGTAATGGATGACCCGTGGACTGACTACACTTAACAAGAGAAAGCAGCTGCAGTAGTTACGGGAACAACGCATGCTATAGGTTGGAGAAAAAAACCCTGATGAACAAATTTTCTTTAGGAGACCCTTTAATTTTTTATCCATAGGATCTTTGAAAGCACAACTGTCCTCAATAGGTATAGTTGTACGCTTAGCCAGGGTAGAAATAGCTCCCTCCACCTTAGGGATCGTCTGCCACGAGTCCCGCATGGTGTCTGATATGGGAAACATTTTCTTAAAAGTAGGAGGGGGAGAGAACGGAATACCGGGTCTATCCCACTCCTTAGAAACAATGTCCGAAATCCTCTTAGGGACCGGAAAAACATTTGTGTAAGCAGGAACCTCTAGAAATCTGTATTTTACACAATTTCTCTGGAACTACAATAAGGTCACAATCATCCAGAGTCACTAAAACCTCCCTGAGCAATAAGCGGAGGTGTTCTAGTTTAAATTTAAAAGCTGTCATATCTGAGTCTTTCTGAGGGAACATCTTTCCTGAATCAGAAATCTCTCCCTCAGACAGCAAATCCTTCACCCCCAACTCAGAACATTGTGAGGGTACATCGGATATGGCTAATAAAGTGTCAGAGGGCTCAGCATTTGTTCTCATACCAGACCTACTGCGCTCCCCCTGCAACCCAGGCAGCTTAGATAAAACCTCTGTGAGGGTAGTATTCATAACTGCGGCCATATCTTGCAGGGTGAAAGAATTACACGCACTAGAAGTACTTGGCGTCGCTTGTGCGGGCGTTAATGGTTGTGACACTTGGGGAGAATTAGATGGCAAAACCTGATTCCCTTCTGACTGAGAATCATCCTGCAACATACTTTTAGTAGCTAAAATATGTTCTTTGCAATTTATTGACCTTTCAGTGCATGAGGGACACATTCTAAGTGGGGGTTCCACAATGGCTTCTAAACATATTGAACAATGACTTTCCTCAATGTCAGACATGTTGAACAGGCTAGTAATAACTACAAACAAGCATGAAAACACTTTATTTAGTGAAAAAAACAATCTTAATTTTTTTTGATAGCAGACTCAATGTGTAGTTAAGTTTGCCCCACAAGAGAATTTAACATTATTCATTATCAATTGTGCAAACCGGATTGAATTAGGGCCTAAATCCGGAAAAAAACACCCCCAGCACCTTGCCACAGCCCTGCTGTGGCGCCTACCTGCCCTCAGGGATTGTAAATATGGGGTTAAAGCTTCGATTTGGCCCAAAACATCCACAAGTGCCCTCAGGAGTTGGAGCTTGATGCGTGAAAACAACTGCGCATCTGAGGCGCGAAAATAGGCCCCGCCCATCTCACTCGATGTCTCTACAGCCTCAAAGAACCGCACAAGAGCGGTTTTAAACTAGCCATGTGGGTTCTGAGACCCCCAAAAAAAGCCAAGTGTACCCTCAATAAAGTTGCCCAAAAAACGTTAACAGCACTCCCAGTTCAGAAAACGTTTGCCCACAAACATTCAAAACTCATCCATTTTTTAATTAGCCCCTTATGCAAGCTTAGTAATACCTTTCTATAGCTCTTAGGATTACTGCTTACCCTTACCCTCATGGGGATACTGTCAGTCTTTCTGAAATACACAGTCTCTCCAGAAAAAAATGACTGAACATACTTCACTGCTATATAGCATGAAAACGTTCCTCACACTGAAGTTTCCTGTACTCCTCAGCCTCTGTGGGAACAGCACTGGATCTTAGTAACAAATGCTAAGATCATCATCCTCCAGGCAGAAGTCTTCATCCATCTGCTGCCTGAGAGTAAATAGTACACACCGGTACAATTTAAAACAAAAAACTCTTGCTTGAAGAAATTAAAAACGAATATTTTATCACCTCTTTCACTTTACCCTTCCTAGTACTTAGAGTAGGCAAAGAGAATGACTGGGGGGTGGAGCTAAGGGAGGAGCTATATAGACAGCTCTGCTGTGGTGCTCTTTGCCACTTCCTGTTAGCAGGAGGATAATATCGCACAAGTAAAGGATGAATCCGTGGACTCGTCGTACCTTATAGAAGAAACCAGCAATTTCATACACACAAACCTGATTTTGCCAGTGGTATAACAAGTCATTGAAAATACATTTTAAGAATGTACAACAATGTGCCTATGTATGTGTCATAACAACTCACCAGAGTTATTCAGAGATTTGCTAGGTGGTGGGGCAGGTGCAGGAGCCGGAGCCGTGGGCTGTGGTTGCCCTTGTCCTGAAAAAGCATTAAGAGAAGCATCAGTGAAAATGCATTTAGAGAATAAAAACATAATTTATGCTTACCTGATAAATTCCTTTCTTCTGTTGTGTGATCAGTCCACGGGTCATCATTACTTCTGGGATATAACTCCTCCCCAACAGGAAATGCAAGAGGATTCACCCAGCAGAGCTGCATATAGCTCCTCCCCTCTACGTCACTCCCAGTCATTCGACCAAGAATCAACGAGAAAGGAGAAACCAAGGGTGAAGTGGTGACTGGAGTATAATTTAAAAGATATTTACCTGCCTTAAAACAGGGCGGGCCGTGGACTGATCACACAACAGAAGAAAGGAATTTATCAGGTAAGCATAAATTATGTTTTCTTCTGTTATGTGTGATCAGTCCACGGGTCATCATTACTTCTGGGATACCAATACCAAAGCAAAAGTACACGGATGACGGGAGGGATAGGCAGGCTCATTATACAGAAGGAACCACTGCCTGAAGAACCTTTCTCCCAAAAATAGCCTCCGAAGAAGCAAAAGTGTCAAATTTGTAAAATTTGGAAAAAGTATGAAGCGAAGACCAAGTTGCAGCCTTGCAAATCTGTTCAACAGAGGCCTCATTCTTAAAGGCCCAAGTGGAAGCCACAGCTCTAGTAGAATGAGCTGTAATTCTTTCAGGAGGCTGCTGTCCAGCAGTCTCATAGGCTAAACGAATTATGCTACGAAGCCAGAAGGAGAGAGAGGTAGCCGAAGCCTTATGACCTCTCCTCTGACCAGAGTACACGACAAACAGGGAAGACGTTTGTCGAAAATCCTTAGTTGCCTGCAAGTAGAACTTGAGGGCACGAACTACATCCAGATTGTGTAGAAGACGTTCCTTCTTTGAAGAAGGATTTGGACACAAGGATGGAACAACAATCTCTTGATTGATATTCCTGTTAGTGACTACCTTAGGTAAGAACCCAGGTTTAGTACGCAGAACTACCTTGTCTGAGTGAAAAATCAGATAAGGAGAATCACAATGTAAGGCTGATAACTCAGAGACTCTTCGAGCCGAGGAAATAGCCATTAAAAACAGAACTTTCCAAGATAACAATTTTATATCAATGGAATGAAGGGGTTCAAACGGAACCCCCTGTAAAACGTTAAGAACTAAGTTTAAACTCCATGGTGGAGCAACAGTTTTAAACACAGGCTTGATCCTAGCTAAAGCCTGACAAAAGGCCTGGACGTCTGGATTTTCTGACAGACGCCTGTGCAACAAGATGGACAGAGCTGAGATCTGTCCCTTTAATGAGCTAGCCGATAAACCCTTTTCTAAACCTTCTTGTAGAAAGGACAATATCCTAGGAATCCTAACCTTACTCCAGGAGTAACCTTTGGATTCGCACCAGTATAGGTATTTACGCCATATCTTATGGTAAATCCTTCTGGTAACAGGCTTCCTAGCCTGTATCAGGGTATCAATAACCGACTCAGAAAAACCACGTTTTGATAAAATCAAGCGTTCAATTTCCAAGCAGTCAGCTTCAGAGAAGTTAGATTTTGATGTTTGAATGGACCCTGTATCAGAAGGTCCTGTCTTAGAGGTAGAGACCAAGGCGGACAGGATGACATGTCCACTAGATCTGCATACCAAGTCCTGCGCGGCCATGCAGGCGCTATTAGAATCACTGATGCTCTCTCCTGTTTGATTTTGGCAATCAATCGAGGAAGCAGCGGGAAGGGTGGAAACACATAAGCCATCCCGAAGTTCCAAGGTGCTGACAAAGCATCTATCAGAACCGCTCCCGGATCCCTGGATCTGGACCCGTAGCGAGGAAGTTTGGCGTTCTGGCGAGACGCCATGAGATCTATCTCTGGTTTGCCCCAACGTCGAAGTATTTGGGCAAAGACCTCCGGATGAAGTTCCCACTCCCCCGGATGAAAAGTCTGGCGACTCAAGAAATCCGCCTCCCAGTTCTCCACTCCCGGGATGTGGATTGCTGACAGGTGGCAAGAGTGAGACTCTGCCCAGCGAATTATCTTTGATACTTCCATCATTGCTAGGGAGCTTCTTGTCCCTCCTTGATGGTTGATGTAAGCTACAGTCGTGATGTTGTCCGACTGAAACCTGATGAACCCCCGAGTTTTTAACTGGGGCCAAGCCAGAAGGGCATGGACGACTGCTCTCAATTCCAGAATGTTTATTGGCAGGAGACTTTCCTCCTGATTCCATTGTCCCTGAGCCTTCAGAGAATTCCAGACAGCGCCCCAACCTAGTAGGCTGGCGTCTGTTGTTACAATTGTCCAGTCCGGCCTGCTGAATGGCATCCCCCTGGACAGATGTGGCCGAGAAAGCCACCATAGAAGAGAGTTTCTGGTCTCTTGATCCAGATTCAGAGTAGGGGACAAGTCTGAGTAATCCCCATTCCACTGACTCAGCATGCACAATTGCAGCGGTCTGAGATGTAGACGTGCAAAGGGAACTATGTCCATTGCTGCTACCATTAAGCCGATCACCTCCATGCATTGAGCTACTGACGGGAGTTGAATGGAATGAAGGACACGGCATGCATTTAGAAGCTTTGTTAATCTGTTTTCTGTCAGATAAATCTTCATTTCTACAGAATCTATAAGAGTCCCCAAGAATGGAACTCTTGAGAGAGGAAAAAGAGAACTCTTCTTTTCGTTCACTTTCCATCCATGCGACCTTAGAAATGCCAGAACTAACTCTGTATGAGACTTGGCAGTTTGAAAGCTTGAAGCTTGTATCAGAATGTCGTCTAGGTACGGAGCTACCGAAATTCCTCGCGGTCTTAGTACCGACAGAAGGGCACCCAGAACCTTTGTGAAGATTCTTGGAGCCGTAGCCAGTCCGAATGGAAGAGCTACAAACTGGTAATGCCTGTCTAAGAAGGCAAACCTTAGATACCGGTAATGATCTTTGTGAATCGGTATGTGAAGGTAAGCATCCTTTAAATCCACTGTGGTCATGTACTGACCCTTTTGGATCATGGGTAAGATTGTCCGAATAGTTTCCATTTTGAACGATGGAACTCTTAGGAATTTGTTTAGGATCTTTAAATCCAAGATTGGCCTGAAAGTTCCCTCTTTTTTGGGAACCACAAACAGGTTTGAGTAAAACCCTTGTCCTTGTTCCGACCGCGGAACCGGATGGATCACTCCCATTAATAACAGATCTTGTACACAGCGTAGAAACGCTTCTTTCTTTATCTGGTTTGTTGACAACCTTGACAGATGAAATCTCCCTCTTGGGGGAGAGAATTTGAAGTCTAGAAGGTATCCCTGAGATATGATCTCTAGCGCCCAGGGATCCTGAACATCTCTTGCCCAAGCCTGGGCGAAGAGAGAGTCTGCCCCCCACTAGATCCGGTCCCGGATCGGGGGCCCTCGGTTCATGCTGTCTTTGGGGCAGCAGCAGGTTTCCTGGCCTGCTTGCCCTTGTTCCAGGACTGGTTAGGTTTCCAGCCTTGTCTGTAACGAGCAACAGCTCCTTCCTGTTTTGGTGCAGTGGAAGTTGATGCTGCTCCTGCTTTGAAATTCCGAAAGGGACGAAAATTAGACTGTCTAGCCTTAGCTTTGGCTTTGTCTTGAGGTAGGGCGTGGCCCTTACCTCCTGTAATGTCAGCGATAATTTCTTTCAAACCGGGCCCAAATAAAGTTTGCCCCTTGAAAGGTATATTAAGTAATTTGGACTTAGAAGTTACATCAGCTGACCAGGATTTTAGCCACAGCGCCCTACGTGCCTGAATGGCGAATCCTGAGTTCTTAGCCGTAAGTTTGGTTAAATGTACTACGGCCTCCGAAATGAATGAATTAGCTAGTTTAAGGACTCTAAGCCTGTCCGTAATGTCGTCCAGCGTAGCTGAACTAAGGTTCTCTTCCAGAGACTCAATCCAAAATGCTGCCGCAGCCGTAATCGGCGCGATGCATGCAAGGGGTTGCAATATAAAACCTTGTTGAACAAACATTTTCTTAAGGTAACCCTCTAATTTTTTATCCATTGGATCTGAAAAAGCACAGCTATCCTCCACCGGGATAGTGGTACGCTTAGCTAAAGTAGAAACTGCTCCCTCCACCTTAGGGACCGTTTGCCATAAGTCCCGTGTGGTGGCGTCTATTGGAAACATCTTTCTAAATATTGGAGGGGGTGAGAACGGCACACCGGGTCTATCCCACTCCTTAGTAACAATTTCAGTTAGTCTCTTAGGTATAGGAAAAACGTCAGTACTCGCCGGTACCGCAAAGTATTTATCCAACCTACACAATTTCTCTGGTATTGCAACAGTGTTACAATCATTAAGAGCCGCTAAGACCTCCCCTAGTAATACACGGAGGTTTTCCAATTTAAATTTAAAATTTGAAATATCTGAATCCAATCTGTTTGGATCAGAACCGTCACCCACAGAATGAAGCTCTCCGTCCTCATGCTCTGCAAGCTGTGACGCAGTATCAGACATGGCCCTAGTATTATCAGCGCACTCTGTTCTCACCCCAGAGTGATCACGCTTGCCTCTTAGTTCTGGTAATTTAGCCAAAACTTCAGTCATAACAGTAGCCATATCTTGTAATGTTATCTGTAATGGCCGCCCAGATGTACTAGGCGCCATAATATCACGCACCTCCCGGGCGGGAGATGCAGGTACTGACACGTGAGGCGAGTTAGTCGGCATAACTCTCCCCTCGCTGTTTGGTGAAATTTGTTCAATTTGTACAGATTGGCTTTTATTTAAAGTAGCATCAATACAGTTAGTACATAAATTTCTATTGGGCTCCACCTTGGCATTGGAACAAATGACACAGGTATCTTCCTCTGAATCAGACATGTTTAACACACTAGCAATAAACTTGCAACTTGGTTACAATCTTATTTAACAAAAACGTACTGTGCCTCAAAGAAGCACTAAACGATTAAATGACAGTTGAAATAATGAACTGAAAAACAGTTATAGCATCAATCCTTAAAAACAACACAACTTTTAGCAAAGGTTTGTTCCCATTAGTAAAGTAACAATAATTAAATTTGAAACATAAAAATTACAGAGCAACGTTTTTAATCACAGTCAATATATAAGTCTCACAGCTCTGCTGAGAGAATCTACCTCCCTCCAAAGAAGTTTGAAGACCCCTGAGTTCTGTTAGAGATGAACCGGATCATGCAGGAAATACAAGAGTAACTGACTGGAAATTTTTGATGCGTAGCAAAGAGCGCCAAAAACGGCCCCTCCCCCTCACACACAGCAGTGAGAGAGAAACGAAACTGTCACATTAAAACAAGCAACTGCCAAGTGGAAAAATAATGCCCAAATATTTATTCACTCAGTACCTCAGAAAATGCAAACGATTCTACGTTCCAGCAAAAACGTTTAACATGATAAATACCTATTAAAAGGTTTAATGTACTTTTAACAGAGTAATTCCGGTGAAATACCATCCCCAGAATACTGAAGTGTAGAGTATACATACATGTCATTATAACGGTATGGCAGGATTTTCTCATCAATTCCATTCAGAAAATAAAAACTGCTACATACCTCAATGCAGATTCATCTGCCCGCTGTCCCCTGATCTGAAGCTTTTACCTCCCTCAGATGGCCGAGAAACAGCAATATGATCTTAACTACTCCGGTTAAAATCATAGTAAAAACTCTGGTAGATTCTTCTTCAAACTCTGCCAGAGAGGCAATAACACGCTCCGGTGCTATTGTAAAATAAACTTTTGATTGAAGTTATAAAAACTAAGTATAATCACCATAGTCCTCTCACACATCCTATCTAGTCGTTGGGTGCAAGAGAATGACTGGGAGTGACGTAGAGGGGAGGAGCTATATGCAGCTCTGCTGGGTGAATCCTCTTGCATTTCCTGTTGGGGAGGAGTTATATCCCAGAAGTAATGATGACCCGTGGACTGATCACACATAACAGAAGAAATTAAAACAGCAATATAAAGATTGTAAAACTGTTGCAATGCAAATCAATAGGTTTAACTAATTCCCTCTGAAGGGCCGATCTGCCATTAAAATTCAAGTCAGATCATGCATTATTAAACTGTATAACTTAAACACAAAGTATATTAAAATCGAGAAGGCAGTCAGTATTAAAAAATAGGAAGAATCATGTATTAAACTAATTAGGATATTTTTTCCTATAAGGGTGTATAATTTTTGGATCTGTTATACATCATTACATTCTAGTAGCAGTTATTCTTAGCTGTCAATGGTTTATGTGGAAGTAAACCCTCTATGAAAAAAAAATAAAGCCCTTAAAATGTTTTGCATGTGAAAACGCCACGTCAGCAAGCTACGTCCGTTCTATTTCTAAAGAAGCAATAGGAAATGATACATTTTCCTAACATTTCTAAAACCAACCAGATGGCTCTGAGCAACAGATGTAGCAATACACAGACAGAACAAAGCACAAATGAGTTATCGTGGGGTACAGAATCAATACATAATCACATTCCTTAAACTGCCAGGAACAGTACTAGGGATGCCGACAGGTAAACAAATAGAACTCAGTGAACATAGCTGACAATTCTAAGAAATTTGTAAATGAGGTTAACAGACCTAATCATTTTTTGTTAACAGGTGGTGAATGTCTCAAATCACGGCACACTTGCATTTGGAGGGGATCATTTGCTGGAGAGTACTGATGTAGAGCACAAACAAGACGACCCTCAAATACAGACTTTTGGAGTATAGTAACCCATTTTGTAGATTCACCGAAAATAGAGGTTATTCTAAGGGACTGGTTTTCCCCAGTCTGCTGCACTAAAGAGAAACTACACAACATTTTATAAGACCCAGTCATCTGACAATACACTGGGGGGGAAGATGAATTAGGATTGTATTGAAATATCTAGAATTGAAGTGTTATGATAAATGACCGGTTTATTAAAACATTTCTGCATCCAGTGCTCATTTGCTATAGTCTAACAGTGAGCTTACAATTTGCTTCTATAGCCATTGAAAAAGTGCAGAAATATTAAAAGGAACATGCAACCCATTTTTCTTTCTTTCATGATTGAGAAAAAGCATGCAATTTTAAACAAACTTTAAAATTTACTCCTATTAACTATTTTGCTTCACAATAACAAAAAATGTATGCTTACCTGATAAATTTCTTTCCGGATATGGAGAGTCCACAACGTCATTCAATTACTAGTGGGAATATCACTCCTGGCCAGCAGGAGGAGAAGGCAAAGAGCACCACAGCAAAGCTGTTAAGTGTCACTCCCCTACCCATAATCCCCAGTCATTCGACCACAGGGAAATGGAAAATGTATGCTTACCAGATGAATTTATTTCTTTGACACGATGAGTACACGGATCATCTTAATTACTAATGGGATATTCACCTCCTGGTAAGCAGGAGGCGGCAAAGAGCACCACAGCAGAGCTGTTAAATAGCTCCTCTCTTCCCTCCCACTCCAGTCATTCGACCAAAGTTAAGGAAAGAAAGGAAAAGCCAAGGTGCAGAGGTGTCTGAAGTTTAAAATAACCAACAACCTTTCTTATAAGAACAGGGCGGGCCATGGGCTCATCGTGTCAAAAAAGAAATAAATTTATCAGGTAAGCATAAATTTTCCTTTTCTTTTTTATGACACGATGAGTCCACAGATCATCTTAATAAATGGGATTCAATACCCAAGCTAGGTTACACAGATGTTACGGGAGGCACAAGACAGGGAACCTAAACAGAAGGTACCACTGCTTGAAAAACCTTTCTCCCAAAAGAGGCCTCAGCCGAGGCAAAAGAATCAAATCTGTAAAAATTTCCAAGATAATTTAATATCTAAGGAATGCATAGGCTCAAACGGAGCCCCTTGAAGGGCTTTTGGAACTAAATTAAAACTCCATGGAGGAGTAACTGGTTTGAACACAGGACTGATCCTGACCAAGGCCTGACAAAATGATTGTACATCTGGGACATCCACCCGACGTTTGTGTAACAAAACTAGATAAAGCCGAGATTTATATTCCTGCCCCAGAACTCAAAGAAAATACAAGGATTTTCATTCAGCTGTTAAACTGCCCTTTACAAGTAACAGGTAGCCTTCTGGAAGACAATTGGTGATCGTCCGCTAACCTGGTTTCGATCATATGTATCGGATCGATCACAGTATGTCTCCATTTCTGACAGTGACTCCCTCCCTCTCCCAGTCACGTGTGGTGGTCCATTCTCGGTCCCCTACTATTCACATTATTTATAAATGATCTGCAAATCCTCAACTGTACACATGTACGCAGACGACACGGTTATCTATGCAAACAAATCCGATCTGCCGCAGCTTGAGGCTGTGCTCCAAGACCAGTTCACAGAGGTAGAAAAGTGGATCTCAAAAACAAACTTCCTAAACACTGACAAAACTGTCACAATGATCTTTGAAATGGTACCTAAATTACACAAACTACAAAATTCCCATCTACGCATCAAAACAAAATCAAATGGCACACTGACCGCAGTCCACTCTTTCAAAAACTTGGGTATGTTGTTAGACCCCAATCTATCTTTTGGCCTCCACATAGAAAAATTTGCATCTAAACTCTATCCAAAACTAGGTGCCCTGTACAGAAACAAATCCTGCCTCAGCTCTACAGTAAAGGAAAAGATTGTACAGCAAATGCTGATGCCAATCATGGATTATGAAGATGTATATGCACCTGCACCGCAAACTCACCTTAATAAACTTAATACACTGTATAACGCGTTCTACCGCTTTGTGCTACAATGTAACTACCGGACCCACCATTGTGACATGCTAAAAGAACTAAACTGGCTGTCGCTGGAATCCAGACGCACCCTCCATCTTTCCAGCCTTGTGTTTAAGAGCTTTTCTGGGAAGCTCCCACCCTGAGCAGAATGCTCTCCCCGGCTGTTCCCACCTCCCATAACCTCCGATCCAGTACCAGCACATTATTTAGTCTGCCTCCATACAAAAAGAAAGCAGCTCGATCCTTCTTTTCCTACAGAGCACCACAATTATGAAACGACCTCCCGCATACTTTAAAACCTTCCCCAAGTCTAAAATCCTTTAAGAGATCCCTCTCTGCAAATCTCAAAACAGAATGCAACTGTCATGGTTGATTATATATTTACTACCTGTTCTATTAATATTGTTTTTGTATTTTATTGTACTCTTTTGTATCAATGCAATTTTTTGTGGACCCAAGACATACTTGAAAACAAGAGAAATCTCAATGTATCCTTCCTGGTAAAATATTTTATAAATACATTTTATAAATAAATAAATTTGACCCCTTAAGGAACTCGTTGATAAACCCTTCTCCAAACCTTCTTGGAGAAAAGAAAAAATTCTAGGTATACTAACTCTACTCCATGAGTAGCCCTTGGAGCCTACGAGCCTCAATCATGGTCTCCATGACAGAGTCCGAAAACCCCTGCTTGGATAAAATTAAACGTTCAATCTCCAAGAAGTCAGCTTCAGAGAAACTAGATTTGGGTGAAGGAAGGCCCCCTGATCAGAAGGTCCTTCCTCAATGGAAGTCTCCAAGGTGGCAGAGATGCCATCTCCACCAGATCTGCATACCAAATCCTGCGAGACCATGCCGATGCTATGAAGATCACCGAGGCCCTCTCCTGTTTGATTCGTAACCGAGGCTTCACCAACAGCAAAACCGAAGGGAATAACCACAAATTGGAAGTGTTTGACTAGAAAAACAAACCCTTAAAACCTGTGATGAATAGGAATATGTAGGTACACAACCTAAATGCCATGAATTGACCTTCTTGGATCCCAGAAAGAATGGAACGAATACCTTCCATCTTGATTAGACTCATGAATAATATCCATCCGACAGTTCCTTCTCGGAGACCAGGAACAGAAACTATCACCCCAAGTCGGAGAAGCTCCCTACAATTGGAAGAGCTTCTTGCTGTTCTTAATTAAAAAAACATGCTTTTTGAACTACATTCCCCTATTCCAAAACGGATTGGGTCCTTCAGGAAGGCTTGAACTGCTCCCGCATGGAAAAAGGAGTGTAGGATTTTCCTTGAAAACTTGAAAGGAAATAAAATTACTCCGATTTATTGTTCATCAAAAGCTTTAGACTCTAGATGAGACATCCGCAGACCAGGATCTTACCATAACATACTGCAGGCTATTATAGGAGGTTTTTAACCTCCTAGGGGACAGTATGCCAAGACTCCCCTAACAGAGTGACATGGCAAGTATCCATTAGTGTTAGGAGACCTTTTGGGTACTCCAAATTGACGTACACCATGGAATATCACAGTACTGATTAGGCATGACTACGTCCATAATGTCAGAGTCATACAGTTAAAGTGAATGTAAAGTCACCCCTATTGCTTAATGCAATATTGTTAAGCTATTCAAATAAGGGGGAGTTTAATTCATCGATTTTTAACAAGCTTAGCAATAAATCCAAAATTATACCTTTTAAACTCTATTTTTATGCCGCGCTGCCTCCGCCCGCCATGTTGTCCCTCATTATTGGAATGAATGACAGCTACTCTAGCTAATCCGCGTTTCCCCCCCAGGGGGTTCAAACCCTTTTTCGATACGTCATGCGCTTCTTCAGCGCATGCGTTTGAAAATGTTATCCTATACCAGAAGCAATGCGTGTTCATAGAACGCGCATGCGCTTCTGCAAAAAATTATATGTGAGCAATTATTTAGGCTAAAGAGCAAAGATGGGTGTAATTCATGTTTCGTTTGAATTAATGAATTTAATAATTGATGGGTATCTGGTTTTAGGATCGAGATTAGGCATGAATGAGGAGGCATCACTGAAATTATGCGCATGCTCAGAAAAAAAAGCTGAATGGGTGCGCGCTTCACACATACGTATAGAGCGGTTGGGACTGCTCTATACGTCACATGTGAAGAACAAGGAAGTGCCGGGTGGGAGGAGGAAGATATAAAGTGGAAAAAAGTAATTCAAATATATAAACAATCTTAATTTTTCTAAAAAAATAAACATAGCAGTTATGATACTGATGGGTAAAACAGTAATTAGGAGGCAGCTGATGTAAAAAAATGTACATTCACTTTAAGTTAAAACCTCCTCAGGAAGTAAATGGAGGTTCTCCACTTAAACTGAAAGAAAACAACTTTTGTAATTGTTTAAACATACATTTGGAAGTGCACCGGGAGCAAAGGGACAAATTGTACACTTCCAAACAAAAGTTGATTAGTCTGTTATCAAGCAAACACTCACACTGAGCAAGAGAACAGACCTAACAGCTTCAGTTTAAATAGCTGTGCAGTCCAAAAGTCCTATCAGACAGAGAAACCCCCTTAGAGCACACACTCTGTCCCACTCAATGTAAAAACTCATGATAAAATCTCCCGGTCGGCCCCATTATTAGATGAGACCGTCAGGAGATGAGACACATGTCCCTTCATTCAAACTGCCAAAATGTCTCCTAAAGAAAAGGAGAATCTAAGTCCAAGGACAATGAGGTCTGATTAATAAAGTGCCCAAACTTTTTCTGAGATCCTCTACCCCCAGAAAGAAAGTCAGCACTTACCTCATCTTCTGCCTGGCAGCAAGGCAGTTCCCAGGTTTAGGAGGTCCTCTCCCTCCCATGGCCCTGTAAATAAACGAAAGTTCTGAGTAAAATCCATCAGTTTTTCTGGGTTAGGGCAGCATCAGTATAGGAGGTGCAGTGAGAATTATGTTCCACAAGTTCCCATTGCTCCAAAGCCACCAAATGCTCTACTGTAGAGACTGATATGAACTACGGCTACACCCAAGAACAAAGCAGCACACTCTGGCACTACTTTAAGAATAATAAACTCTTGATTGAAGAATCATTTTCTAACACCTCACTTTACTACATCCTATCACTAACGTAGGCAAAGAGAATGACTGGGGTGGGAGGGAAGCTATTTAACAGCTCTGCTGTGGTGCTCTTTGCCGCCTCCTGCTCACCAGGAGGTGAATATCCCATTAGTAATTAAGATGATCCGTGGACTCGTGTCATAAAAAAGAAAAGAATAACAGAAAGGTGTAAAGGTGCATGAGGTTTAGTCAAAAGTAACTAGCTTAAGGGGTAGGGTCGTGTACTCTCCATATTTTGAAAGAAAGAAATTTATCAGGTAAGCATACATTTTGTTTACTTTCCCAAGATATGGAGAGTCCACAACGTCATTCAATTACTAGTGGGAACCAATACCCAAGCTAGATGACACAGAATGAAGGGAGGGAGAACAAGACAGGCAGACCTAAACAGAAGGCACCACCGCTTGAAGAACCTTTCTCCCAAAAGAGGCCTCAGCCAAGGCAAAAGTATCAAAATACTAGTATGGAAAATTTTGAAAAAGTTTGCAGAGAGGACCAAGATGCAGCTTTGCAAAGCTGCTCCACAAAAAGCTTCATCTTTGAAAGCCAAAGAAGAGGTGACAGCCCTAGTGGAATGAGCTCTCAGGAGGCTACTGTCCAGCAGTATCATAAGCAAAACGAATCATACTTCTCAACCAGAGTGAAAGAAGTAGCAGTAGCCTTCTGACCCTTACGCTTTCCTGAGAAACAAACAAACAGGGTAGAAGACTGGCGAAAATCTTTAGTCGTCTGTAGGTAGAATTTTAGAGCACGCACAACATCCAAGTTGTGCAGACTTTCTTTATGACAAGAAGGATTGGGATAGAGAGCAGGAACAACAATTTCCTGATTAATATTTCTATCCGAAACAACTTTAGGAAGAAACCCCAATTTAGTACGAAGAACCGCCATAACCGTACGAAAGATAAGGTGAATCCCACTGCAAACTCTGAGCAGAAGAGATAGCAATAAGAAACAAAACCTTCCAAATAGCAACTTAACATCTATGGAATGCATTGGCTCAAACGGAGCCTGCTGCAAAACTAACAAGATTAAGGCTCCAAGGGGGAGCAACAGGTTTAAACACAGGCCTGATTGTGACCAGAGCCAGATGCTTGTGTAACAAAAACACAATTTATTCTTACCTGATAAATTTCTCTTGTGGTGTATCCAGTCCACGGATCATCCATTACTTGTGGGATATTCTCATTCCCAACAGGAAGTTGCAAGAGGACACCCACAGCAGAGCTGTAATATAGCTCCTCCCCTAACTGTCATAGCCAGTCATTCGACCGAAAACAAGCCGAGAAAGGAGGAACCATAGGGTGCAGTGGTTACTGTAGTTTAAATTTAAAAATTACCTGCCTTAAAATGACAGGGCGGGCCGTGGACTGGATACACCACAAGAGAAATAAATTTATCAGGTAAGCATAAATTGTGTTTTCTCTTGTAAGGTGTATCCAGTCCACGGATCATCCATTACTTGTGGGATACCAATACCAAAGCTAAAGTACACGGATGAAGGGAGGGACAAGGCAGGAACTTAAATGGAAGGAACCACTGCCCTTAAAACCTCTCTCCCAAATATAGCCTCCGAAGAAGCAAAAGTATCAAATTTGTAAAATTTTGAAAAAATATGAAGCGAAGACCAAGTCGTCGCCTTGCAAATCTGATCAAAAGAAGCCTCATTTTTAAAGGCCCAAGTGGAAGCCACAGCTCTAGTGGAATGAGCTGTAATCCTTTCAGGAGGTTGCTGTCCAGCAGTCTCATAGGCTAAGCGGATTAAGCTTCTTAGTCAAAAAGAAAAAAAGAGGTTTCCGAAGCCTTTTGACCTCTCCTCTGTCCAGAGTAGACAACAAACAAAGCAGATGTTTGACGAAAATCTTTAGTAGCTTGTAAGTAAAACTTTAAAGCACGGACCACGTCCAAATTGTGTAACACAAGGATGGAACAACAATCTCTTGATTGATATTCTTGTTAGATACCACCTTAGGTAAGAACCCAGGTTTGGTACGCAGGACTACCTTATCCGTATGAAAAATCAGATAAGGAGAATCACATTGTAAGGCAGATAGCTCAGAGACTCTACGAGTCGAGGAAATAGCTACCAAAAAAAAAGAACTTTCCAAGATAAAAGCTTGATATCTATGGAATGAAGAGGTTCAAACGGAACTCCTTGAAGGACCTTAAGAACCAAGTTTAAGCTCCATGGTGGAGCAACAGGTTTAAACACAGGCTTAATTCTAACCAAAGCCTGACAAAATGCCTGGACGTCTGGAACCTCTGCCAGACGCTTAACTAGCTGACAATCCTTTTTCCAAACCTTCTTGGAGAAAAGATAATATCCTAGCAATCCTGACTTTACTCCATGAGTAACACTTGGATTCACACCAATAAAGATATCTACGCCATACCTTATGGTAAATTTTCCTGGCGACAGGCTTTCGTGCCTGTCTTAAGGCAGTCAGCCTCAGAGAAATTAGATTTGGATGGTTGAAAGGACCCTGAAGTAGAAGGTCCTGTTTCAGAGGCAGAGACCATGGTGGAAAGGATGACATGTCCACTAGATCTGCATACCAGGTCCTGCGTGGCCACGCAGGTGCTATCAGAATCACCGATGCTCTCTCCTGCTTGATCTTGGCAATCAGTCGAGGGAGCAGAGGAAACGTGGAAACACATAATCCAGGTTGAAAGACCAGGGTGCTGCTAGAGCATCTATCAGTGTCGCCTTGGGATCCCTGGACCTGGATCCATAACACGGAAGCTTGGCATTCTGGCAAGACGCCATGAGATCCAGTTCTGGTTTGCCCCAACAATGAATCAGTTGTGCAAATGCCTCCGGATGGAGTTCCCACTCTCCCGGATGAAAAGTCTGACGACTTAGAAAATCGGCCTCCCAGTGCTCTACACCTGGGATATGGATAGCTGATAGGTGGCAAGAGTGAATCTCTGCCCAGCGAATTATTTTTGAAACTTCTAACATCTCTAGGGAACTTCTCGTTCCCCCTTGATGGTTGATGTAAGCTACAGTCTTGATGTTGTCCGACTGAAATCTGATGTACCTCAGAGTTGCTAACTGAGGCCAAGCCTGAAGAGCCTTGAATATCGCTCTTCGTTCCAGAATATTTAATGGAAGGAGAGACTCCTCCTGAGTCCACAATCCCTGAGCCTTCAGGGAGTTCCAGACTGCACCCCAACCTAGAAGGCTGGCATCTGTCGTAACAATTGTCCAATCTGGCCTGCGAAAGGTCATACCTTTGGACAGATGGACCCGAGATAGCCACCAGAGAAGAGAATCCCTGGTCTCTTGGTACAGATTCAGTTGAGGGGACAAATCTGTGTAATCCCCGCTCCACTGACTGAGCATGCATAGTTGCAGCGGTCTGAGATGTAAGTGTGCAAACGGCACTATGTCCATTGCCGCTACCATTAAGCCGATTACATCCATACACTGAACCACCGAAAGGGCGAGGAATGGAATGAAGAACCCGGCAGGAATTTAGAAGCTTTGATAACCTGGACTCAGTCAGGTGAATTTTCATTTCTACAGAATCTATCAGAGTCCCTAGAAAGGAAACTCTTGTGAGTGGGGATAGAGAACTCTTTTCCTCGTTCACTTTCCACCCATGCGACCACAGAAATGCCAGTACTACGTCCGTATGAGACTTGGCAATTTGGAAGTTTGACGCCTGTATCAGGATGTCCTCTAAATAAAGGGCTACTGCTATGCCCCGCGACCTTAGGACCGCCATAAATGACCTTTGTAAAGATTCTTGGGGCTGTAGCTAATCCCAAGGGAAGAGCTACAACTGGTAATGCCTGTCTTAAAAGGCAAACCTGAGAAACCGATGATCTTTGTGTATTGGAATGTGAAGATAAGCATCCTTTAGATCCACTGTAGTCATATATTGACCCTCCTGGATCAGTGGTAGGATGGTACGAATAGTTTCCATCTTGAACGACGGAACTTTGAGGAATTTGTTTAAGATCTTTAGATCCAAAATTGGTCTGAAGGTTCCCTCTTTTTTGGGAACCACAAACAGATTTGAGTAAAAACCCTGTCCCTGTTCCTCCTTTGGAACTGGATGGATCACTCCCATAACTAGGACGACTCGTACACAGTGTAAGAATGCCTCTCTCTTTATCTGGTGTGCAGATAATTGTGAAAGGTGAAATCTCCCTTTTGGGGGGGAAGCTTTGAAGTCCAGAAGATATCCCTGGGATATAATTTCCAACAACCAGGGATCCTGAACATCTCTTGCCCACGCTTGGGCAAAGAGTGAAAGTCTGCCCCCTACTAGATCCGTTCCCGGATAGGGGGCCGTTCCTTCATGCTGTCTTAGAGGCAGCAGCAGGGTTTTTTACCTGCTTACCTTTTTTCCATGTCTGGTTTGGTCTCCAGATCGTCTTGGATTGAGCAAAAGTTCCCTCTTGTTTATTATTAGAGGAAGTTGATGCCGCACCTGCCTTGAAGTTTTGAAAGGCACGAAAATTAGACTGTTTGGCCCTAGATTTGAACCTGTCCTGAGGAAGGGCATGAACTTTTCCTCCAGTGATATCAGCAATAATCTCCTTCAAGCAGGCCCGAATAGGGTCTGCCCCTTGAAGGGAATGTTAAGTAGCTTAGATTTTGAAGTCACGGCAGCTGACCATGATCTAAGCCATAGCGCTCTGCAGGCCTGTATAGCAAAACCAGAATTCTTAGCCGTTAGTTTAGTCAAATGAACAATGGCATCAGAATAAAAGAATTGGCTAGCTTAAGTGCTCTAAGTTTGCCAAGTATGTCATCCAATGGAGTCGCTACCTGTAAAGCCTCTTCCAGAGACTCAAACCAGTACGCCGCAGCAGCAGTGACAGGGGCAATGCATGCAAGGGGCTGTAGGATAAAACCTTGTTGAATAAATATTTTCTTAAGGTAACCTAATTTTTTATCCATTGGATCTAAAAAAAAAAAAAAAAAAAAAACACAACTGTCCTCGACTGGGATAGTAGTACGCTTTACTAGAGTAGAAACTGCTCCCTCCACCTTAGGGACTGTCTGCCATAAGTCCCATGTGGTGGCGTCTATTGGAAACATTTTTCTAAAAATAGGAGGGGAAGAGAACGGCACACCTGGTCTATCCCATTCCTTATTAATAATTTCTGTAAACCTTTTAGGTATTTGGAAAAACATCAGTACACACCGGCACTGCAAAAGTATTTATCCAGTCTACACAATTTCTCTGGCACTGCAATGGTATCACAGTCATTCAGAGCAGCTAAAACCTCCCTAAGCAACACGTGGAGGTGTTCAAGCTTAAATTTAAATGTAGAAATATTAGAATCAGGTATCTTTCCTGAGTCATTAACATCACCCACTGACTGAAGCTCTCCTTCCTCAGCTTCTGCATATTGTGAGGCAGTATCAGACATGGTTCTTAAAGCGTCAGTATGCTCTGCATTTTGTCTCACCCCAGAGCTATCTCGCTTACCTCTAAGTTCAGGTAGTCTGGCTAATACCGCTGACAGTGTATTATCCATGACTGCCGCCATGTCTTGTAAAGTAAACGCTATGGGCGCCCTAGATGTACTTGGCGCCATTTGAGCGTGAGTCCCTTAAGCGGGAGTCAAAGGGTCTGACACGTGGGGAAAGTTAGTCGGCATAACTTCCCCCTCGTCAGATTCCTCTGGTGATACATTTTTTAAAGACAGAAAATGATCTTTATTGCATAAAATGAAATCAGTACATTTGGTACACATTCTAAGAGGGGGTTCCACCATGGCTTTTAAACATAATAAACAAGGAGTTTCTTCTATGTCAGACATGTTTAAACAGAATAGCAATGAGACTAGCAAGCTTGGAAAACACTTTAAATCAAGTTAACAAGCAATATAAAAAACGGTACTGTGCCTTTAAGAGAAACAAATTGTCAGAATTTGAAAAACAGTGAAAAAATGCAGTAAATCAAACAAAATTTTTAGTGTGTATAATAGGCTAACAGAGCATTGCACCCACTTGCAAATGGATGATTAACCCCTTAGTTCAAAAAACGGATCAAAAAAACGAAATAGACGTTTTTTTAACAGTCACAACCAACTGCCACAGCAAGCTGTGGCCCTACCTTCCCCAATAAACAACTTTGGAAAGCCTTTGGGCCCTTTAGAGATGTCCTATAGCATTCAGAGGGCCTTTGAGGGAAGCTGGATGTCACAGTTTGTAATTTTAACTGCACCAACTGTAACTTTTATACTACAACAGTGGAAATTGTTTCTAGTCAAAATTTAAGCCAGCCATGTGGAAAAAACTAGGCCCCAATAAAGTTTTATCACCAAAGCATATATAAAAACGATTAAACATGCCAGCAAATGTTTTATATTGTAAATATCATAAGGGTATTACCCCTGGGAGTAAGCATGATACCAGTCGTTATTAAATCACTGTATTCAGGCTTAACTTACATTAATCCGGTATCAGCAGCATTTTCTAGTGTTTTCCATCTCTAGAAAAAAATTATAACTGCACATACCTGATAGCAGAATAAACTGCACGCCATTCTCTCGCTGAAGTTACCTCATCTGTGTAATCCCCTCAGACATATGTGAGAATAGCAATGGATCTTAGTTACAACCTGCTAAGATCATAGAAACCTCAGGCAGATTCTTCTTCTATTTACTGCCTGAGATAAAATAGCACAACTCCGGTACTATTTAAAAATAACAAACTTTTGATTGAAGAAAATAAACTAGCTATATTTAACCACTCTCTCCTACAACGTCCTAGCTTGTTGAGAGTTGCAAGAGAATGACTGGCTATGACAGTTAGGGGAGGAGCTATATTACAGCTCTGCTGTGGGTGTCCTCTTGCAACTTCCTGTTGGGAATGAGAATATCCCACAAGTAATGGATGATCCGTGGACTGGATACACCTTACAAGAGAAATAGATAATACAGAAATCTGACCTTTCAGAGAACTGACTGACAACCCTTTCTCCAGACCTACCTGGAGAAGAGACAATTCTAGGAATCCCGACCCTACTCCAGGAGTAGCCCTTAGATTCACACCAATAAAGGTATTTACGCTATACCTTATGGTAAATTATTTGAGTAACAGGCTTGCGAGCCTGGATCATGGTCTCAATGGCTGACTCAGAAAATCCACGCTTAGACAGAACAGAACTAAGCATTCAATCTCCAAGCAGGCAGCTTCAAAGAATTGAGATTTGGATGGAGGAATAGACCCTGAGTTAGAAGGTCCTTCCCTCAGAGGAAACTTTCAAGGTGGCCATGATGACATCTTCACTAGGTCTGCATACCAGATCCTGCGAGACCATGCAGGAGCTATTAGAATTACTGATGCTCTCTCCTGTTTGATACGAGCAATAACTTGTGGAAGGAGCGCAAATGGAGGAAGCAGTTATGCTAGACCGAAATCCCAAGGAACCGCCAGAGCCTCTATCAGAGCGGCCTGAGAATCTCTAGACCTTGAACGGTACCTTGCAAGCTTGGCATTCTGCTGAGACGCCAACAGATCCAACTCCAGGCTCCTCCCATTTGAGGGTTAACCTGGAGAACACCTCATGATGGAGAGCCCACTCCCCGGGATAAAATGTATGTCTGCTAAAGAAATCCGCTTCCCAGTTGTCCACTCCAGAAATGTGGATGGCAGATAAATTGTGAGCTTCCGCCCACTGAAAAATCCGTGCCACCTCCTTCATGGCTAAGGAACTCAGAGTTCCATGCAAGCCACTGAGGTGATGTTGTGCAACTGAAGCCTGATAAACCGGGCTAAGGACAATTGAGGCCAAGCCATCAAAGCATTGTAAATCGCTCTCAACTCCAAGATGTTAAAGGTGCAGGGTCTATGGACTCGGGATGAGTCTGCTCTCCCCATAAACAAGTCCAAGACTGCACCCCAGCCTAGCGTCCATGGTCACAATCACACAGGAAGGTCTCCGGAAGCATGTGCCCTGAGAAAGCCACCACAGGAGAGTCTTTTGTAGACTGGTCTAGCTCTATCCTCACACAGATCCGAATGATCTGTTTCATTGTCTGAGCATGCATAATTGCCGAGCTCTCAAATGGAATAGAGTAAAAGGGAATGTCCATGGAAGCGACCATCAGACCAATTACCTTCATACATTCAGCCACTGATGGCCAAACAGTAGACTGAAGAAAGAGGTAAGAGGAGAGAATTTTGGATTTTCTGACCTCCGTCAGAAAAATGTTCATAGATTCCCCATCTATTATGGTCCCTAAGAAAACCACCCTTGCAGCTGGAACAATGGAACTCTTTACCAGATTCACATTCCGACAGTAGAAAAGACAACAAGATCTCTGTATGAGAGTTTGCTTGTTGAAAAGATGGCACCTGAACCAAATATGTCATCCAGGTATGGCACCACTGCAATTCCCCAAGACCTGGTCTCTGCCAAGAGAGCCCCCAGAACCTTTGAGAAAATTCTGGGATCTGTGGCAAGGCCAAACGGAAGAGCCACAAACTGAAAGTGTTTTTCTAGAAAGGAGAATCTCAGGAATTTGTGATGATCCCTGTGGATGGGAACATGAAGCTACGCGTCTTTCAGGGCGGTACCCTGAGAAACTTGTAGAGGCACTTTAGATCTAAAATGGGTCAAAAAGTTAACTTTTTTGGGAACCACGAACAGATTTGAATAAAATCCTAGACGCTGTTTCCTTACTGGAACAATCACTCCCAGGGAGGAAAGGTCCTGAACGCAGTTTAAGAATGCCTCTCTTTTTACCTGGTCTGCAGATATTCTTGAGAGGTGGAATCTGCCCCTAGGAGGGAAAGTTTTGAATTCTATTTTGTAACCCTGAGATACTATGTCCACAGCCCAAGGATCGAAGACATCTCGTCTCCACGCTTGACAAAGCTGATTAAGTGGGGGGCAGACTTTCCCTGAAACCGGACCGGGGGCCGAAACTTCATGCGGACTTAAACTCAGCTGAGTGTTTCTTTGATTGCTTTGCCTTATTCCAAGGCTGATTGGGCTTCCAGAAAAGACTTGGACTGCTCCTGCATTTTTTACATCCTTTGAGTCTGTCCTTGTCTTGCGGTAGAAAAGACCCTGTTCCACCCGTAATATCAGAAATTATTTCTGCTAGACCAGGTCCAAACAAGGTCTTCCTCTTGTAAGGAAGCGCCAGAAGCTTGGACTTAGGGGTAACATCAGCTGACCAAGATTTTAGCCACAATGCCCTGCGGGCTAGGACAGTGAAGCCAGACATCTTGGCTCCCAGTCTAATAACTTGCATGTTAGCATCAGAAATAAAGGAATTTGCTAGTTTGAGAGCCTGAATCCCATCTTGCATCTCCTCCAACGGAGTCTCTACTAAAATGGATTCAGACAAGGTGTCACACCAATAAGATGCAGCACTTGCTACTGTGGCAATGCAAACTGCAGGTTGTCATTGAAGACCTTGATGAACATACATCATCTTCAAATAAGCTTCCAGCTTTTTGTCCATGGTATCCTTAAAGGAGCAGCTATCCTCTATTGGGATCGTAGTTCTGTTAGCCAGAGTAGAAATAGCCCCTTCTACTTTAGGCACCATGCGCAAAGAATCTTTATTGGAGTCAGCAACAGGAAACATCTTTTTAAATGCAGGGGAAAGGAATCCCTGGCTTCTCCCATTCCTGTGAAATCTCCGTCACACGGTCTGGGACAGGAAAAACTTCCACAGAGGAAGGAACATCATAGTATTTATTAAGTTTACTAGACTTCTTAGGGATGACAACGACAGAAGTATGGGAGTCGTCCAAAGTAGCCAATACCTCCTTTAACAGTACACGGTGTTCAAGCTTAAATCTGAAGTTTTTCATCTTCAGTATCAGATGAAGGAATAATACTGTCCGAATCAGATTTCGCCATGAGAGGCTACCAACGTATCCTCCTCATCAAACTTATGAGGGAGGGCAACCTGCGTAGCAGTAGGTGGAACAGAAACCTTACTATGTGAATGTCTAATTTTCCTCTTGCGTTTTACCAGCATAGGAAAAGCAGATAATGCCGCAGAAGATACCTGTGCAGCAAAATCTGCAGTCAAATAAACTCCTCCAAGAGGCTGAGAGTAACTACATGGCACTATATGTGATGCCATAGAGGCTTGGGACATTTGAGGAGAAAGCTGTGGCATTGCCTGAACAGCATCATCCTGAGAGACATTGGGCTCAGAGGGCAACAATTTATCTTTAAATTGTAGTGTTCTAGCTAAGCATGTAGCACAGAATTCCATACGCAAAACAATTTGTGCCTCTATGCATAACAAGCATTTGTCAAAAAACTGTCTTGGTCCATGTCAATAATACTTAATAAAAAATGCCCCAAATTGTAGAAATTGTTTTAAATACACTGTCACTTTAAGAATTTTTAATACCACAATTTGACTGCCAGAAGTCTCTAAAACTATTGTATAGTAAATTGACACTGAAATTCAATTACGCCGCTAAACTCCAAGAATATCCGAAAGCAGAGAGAAGTCACATGACCGGTAGAGAGAGGAAACTACACAGCAAGTAAAAGGCGCGTTTTCCTCTGCCTACAACATAAGATGCAAGTAGCTGCAGCTTGTTTCAAACTCAAGCAGTTTGTCAGTCTAAGCAAGCAAAGAAAACCAACTGACAAATTTTAAGTTTATGCATAAATCCCTGTATAAAAACATAAGCCACACACATACTAATAAAGTATTTCAACAAAATTAGCCCAAAGAGGAAAAACCTCCCAATAAAGAGAACATACATAATGTGCCTGCCCACTGCCAAAGAAAATCCTGTATAAAGGATTTTAAAAAATGTCCCCATCTACTGCATATGACATTATTATCATCATGTATTTACAAATCGCCAGCAGATTACGCAGCGCTATACAAGTACTAATAAAACATTACACGGATGCATTACATACACAAACAAATAAGTACAGTATTGGGGTACATTACAGTTGTAGGTGCAATAATTGAGCTATACAAAAGGAGAGGAATGCCCTGCCCTTGAGCACAATCAGTAGTAGTTCACTTTAAATACAAAGTGGCCTACAGGTAGAGAGGCTCTCAAGCTTACAATCTAAAGGAGAGTGCATGTACACAGAAGGAAAGGAGAAGGGAAATATGTCTGATATAAGGCAGAGTAAACAGAGTGAGTAGTGATGTAAGAAAACAAGAAAATTCTTCAGACTTTCTTCTGAAGTGCAAGTCTACAAGACCTAGAAGACAAAAAGCACTTACCTGCAGTCTAGCTGTCCGGCAGGAAGACAGCTCACAAGGCGTGAAAGGACGCATACTCCTTACAGAGACCTGTAGAAAAAGAAAGAACAGAGTAACCAACTCTGGCTTTCTGTACCATGGGAATTAATTTCTTCAGACACCAAACTTCAGCTCCTCCAGTGATAGAGGCAAAGAGAATGACTGGGGATTATGGGTAGGGGAGTGACACTTAACAGCTTTGCTGTGGTGCTCTTTGCCTCCTCCTGCTGACCAGGAGTGATATTCCCACTAGTAATTGAATGCCGTTGTGGATTCTCCATGTTAGGAAAGAAATTAAGGCATATTGCCTTTTTCTGTCACATTGCACATGCCCCGATATTCTTGATAAAACATATATGGTAGTATTTTTTATACACAAACTACAAAGAATATACACAATAGAAATATCTGGTACAAAAGGAGAAGTGCTTTTAAGTGTGTGACCACAAACATTCATACAGCTTTATTTTTTAGTAAGGGAGACAGAAATACCCGCTATACAGCGGTACTGCATTATAGAACAAACAAACAAAAAAAAAAAAAATACCTGTTACTCGGCTGCTCAAACATCTCAAAACCAGCAAAGCTGGTACAACTGTACTGGTTCCAATGGGCTCCTTGCATAGAAGATATTCAATGACTATCCAGTTATATACAAAATGTGGTCTTAAAATTCATCAAAAAGGGACATTTTTATTGTAATAATAAAATGCTATAAATTTTGTTGTGTTGCTAACTATGGGTTTCACCACTACCAAATGGTTAAACAGAGTTAAAAAGCAGTGCTCACAAGAACAATGAGGAGGTCATGGCCGGTGAGCCCATCGAAAAAATAAATATATATATCATGGGAAAAGAGAGAAGAGAAATAACCAGGAACGTTATCCTAGTTTAAAAAAAAAAAAAAAGGAATTCAGCACTCTTTTTAGAAGAAGCTGAAATAGACCAATTACATTTCAAAACAGTTTAATTGTGGAAAGAAGGCTCCTCCCACCGAACAAACACTATCACCCAAGAGATAATATACACCAACTGTATTTTACATAGCACTGTATACCAATATCTTGAGTAAGAAAGTTACCTCTTTAAGAAAAACAAGAGTCAGTATTAACCTGACCGGTCAGGGATGCACTTAAATGCCTAAAAATGAATACTCCAATAGTAGCCACATAGACGCAGTGTGAAGTACCTAAATAGGTCTCTACACCCAGAACCCCTTATGAGGAGGTATAGCCTGGGCCAAAGTAAGGTACTATATGTAAATGCAGGACGATACATACGGCTGAATCATCAACAATTTATACAATATGTACATATGCATAAGTATATCTAGGAGGACTCCAGCCTAGACTCACTACACCCAACTGCACAAAGCACTCCAATCAAGGAGAATATTGCACTGGGCAGTAAGTAAAAAGGGATCTAAGTAGTCCTCTGGTAGCCCCCCTATATATGTACAGTGTAACAGTAACACATAAGAACTTTGCAAGTATGCCTGAGTTACAAATAATAATGAAGGTAACAATGTAACTAAGACATTTGTTAATTAAGCCATATACACACAGCATGCAAGAAGGAAAGCGTTAGCAAGTATAAGCATAGCGGTTAAATTGTGTATGGAGATGTTAGACTCACAAAGTGATTTCAGTTCTCGCTTATGTCCTCAATAACACTGAGATGTATAATTCAGTCTTGTATGCACAGCAATGCAGAGAAAATGGTTAATAAGCGTTATGAAGCAGGTTAAGCTGTCATCATTGCACAACCTAAGTTACGTTAAAGCAGCAGTACTTTTATTTTCCAATTATGCATTAACCCTTTGCCTAATAATTACTTTCCAAAATTTCAGGCAAGGGATCCTTTATTTAGGGAGAGTTTATTCAAAGGTAGAAATATAAAAAAATTTGCGATGGTAATGGAATTCATTAGCGAACTCTGGGCAAAATGTATACGACATTATTCCCGTAATCAGGCGTTGGTAATATTGCTGGGCTTAAGTGTATCCTTTCTTTTAAATGAACTCAGGCTTAGTTCACTGTGTCGAGCTTGTGGCAGTTAGTAAAAGCATAAGCAAAGCTGGGAGACTGATGAAGGTGTGCATCACGTACACCGGTCGGCTAAGCCAATGCCAACGTGCGTTTCACCCGCAGGGCTGGAGATCAGGGCGGTATTCAGCTGGGACCTTTGCATCCCAATTTATATTCAAAAGGATAGCGTCTCTGCTGGTAGGTGAAAGTATTCTAATTTCCTCAGAAGTGCAATATTGGATAAATTTACACTAATTCTTTGTTGGCACAATTATATTAAAAATACAATAACAATAGACAAAATATTAGTTATACTTTTCATAGATGGAAAACATAAAAAGGACATAAAAATAAACGTAATTAATTCAATTTTAAAAAAAACTCTAAATGAAAAAGAAAAAAAAAATAGATTTGTTCACTATAGAACATGTTCTGTGTCAATACAGTAGGCTAGAAAGAAATTGCCACTCATTTTTTTGTAGTTTTTAAAGAAAGCAGGCCATATCCAATTTATCGTTTAGACCTTCAGGTAACTGGGTCTCCAAAATTGAAATCCACCTGCATTCTTTTTTTAGGACGACCTTGTCATTGTCACCTCCTCTACCATTTGTAATTCCCCTATCTATGCCAATAAATTTAAGAGAATCAGGGTTACTCTCATGAGTCAATTCATAGTGTCTAGCAACATTACTTTTAGGATTTTTGTTTTTTACATCATCACAATGCTCTGTTATTCTGTCCTTGATGGCTCTCCTAGTTTTGCCCACGTAGAAACGTGGGCAGCTGCAGGAGAGTAAATAAATGACCCCTTCTGTGTTACAATTCACATAGTGTTTTAACTTATATCTCTTACCCGTATGTGTGAAAAACTCTTTAGTCTTGACCATGTACTTACATGCCACACATTTTCCACAAGGGAAGTTGCCAGACGACCTACGTTTAGTAAGCCAGTCTGGTTGTTTTTGTTCGGACACATATTGGCTCCTTACTAGTTTATCTTTTAAGTTTGGTGCTCTCCTAGCAGTGATATTGGGGTGTTCCCCCACCTCTTGGGACACTCCCACATCACTAAGAAGGACATACCAATTCCTAGCCAGGATTGTTCTTAAGGTATTCCAGTGACAGTTATAGTCAGCAATCAACCTTATTCTTGAGTCAACAACCTTTTCTTTTGGTACAAGAAGGTTGCTCCTGTCTAATGAATTCCATTACCATCACAAAATGTTTCATATTTCTACCTTTGAATAAACTCTCCCTAAATAAGGGATACCTTGCCTGAAATTTTGGAAAGTAATTACGAGGCAAAGGGTTAATGCACAATTGGAAAATAAAAGTACTGCTGCTTTAACGTAACTTAGGTTGTGCAATGACGACAGCTTAACCTGCTTCTTAATGCTTATTAACCATTTTCTCTGCATTGCTGTGCATACAAGACTGAATTATACATCTCAGTGATATTGAGGACATAAGCGAGAGCTAAAAATCACTTTGTGAGTCTAATAACATCTCCATACGCAATTTAACCGCTATGCTTATACTTGCTAACACTTTCCTTCTTGCATGCTGTGTGTATATGGCTTAATTAACAAATGTCTTAGTTACATTGTTACCTTCATTATTATTTGTAACTCAGGCATACTTGCAAAGTTCTTATGCGTTACTGTTACACTGTACATATATAGGGGGGCTGCCAGAGGACTACTAAGATCCCTTTTTATTTACAGCCCAGTGCAATATTCTCCTTGATTGGAGTGCTTTGTGCAGTTGGGTGTAGTGAGTCTAGGCTGGAGTACATATACATATTGTATAAATTGTTGATTCAGCCGTATGTATCGACCTGCATTTACATATAGTACCTTACTTGGCCTCTTAGATCCCACTACTTTCACCTGCCCAGGCTATACCTCCTCATAAGGGGTTCTGTGTGCAGCTGGGTGTAGAGACCTATTTAGGTACTTCACACTGCGTCTATGTGTCTACTATTGGAGTATTCATTTTTAGGCATTTAAGCGCATCCCTGACCGGTCAGGTTAATACTGACTCTTGTTTATCTTCAAAAGGTAACTTTTTTAACTCAAGATATTGGTATACAGTGCTATGTAAAATACAGTTGTTGTATATTATCTCTTGGGTGATGGTGTTTGTTCGGTGGGAGGAGCCTTCTTTTGAAATGTAATTGGTCTATTTGAGCTTCTTCTTAAAAAATTGAGTGCTCAATTCCCCGTCTTTTAACTAGGATAACGTTCCTGGTTATTTCTCTTCTCTCTTTTCCCATGTCATATTTATATAAGGATCTGCACCATTTGGTATTTTCAGACACGAAGATGTTTGATACCTGTGTAACTATTATTTAAGCTCCATACAGCAATTGCGTCCCCTCTGTATTTTTCTCGAATATATATATATATATACATATATATATATATACATACATATATATACATACATATATATACATACATATATATACATACATACACATACACATACATACACATACACACATACATATATATACATACATATACATACATACATACATATACATACATATATATACATACATATATATACATACATATATATACACATACATACATATACAT
>NC_069501.1:243379838-243419838 GCF_027579735.1 Bombina bombina
ATAGTATGTGGTACTAGTGTTTCTACGCGTTTCACTCCTTTCAGAGCTTTATCAAGAATGACTAGCCCACATTATCCTCCTCCTTTTCAAGAGATCTCTGTATTTTCATTGGTCAATACTTCATTGGAATTAAAGGTGGTATTTTTCTGACATTTCATTCATTATTCCTTCTTCTATCCTTGGTGGAAGATTCACTGTATCCATTTTGTTCTTTCCTCAAGGGAAACTTCACTTTCCTTATTGTCCATTCTTGGTGATAACAGCCTACATTTAACAGTATCCTTCAACCACTTTATTAGATGATCTCTGGTGATATATATCTTGACGGTTCATAATAGAAATATATATTTTATAAAATACATAAACCCATAAATATATGTTTTACAGAATACCAGCATGGATGTTAAACCTATATTTGCATATCTATTAAGAAAATGCAACTTTTAATCTAAAATAAAAGGGGATACATCTAATTCAGAATTTAAGCCTCTAGGGTTCAAAGTATCGTATCTGATTAGTTCAGCCTCCTTAATTAGCAGCTTTTTTTCAATGTTTCCCCCTCTCCAATGTTTTTTTATGGTTTTAATTCCCCAATATGTTAAGTCCTTTGTTCTCCCTTTGTGAACTGTTTTAAAATGTTTATATAAATGAGTATCTTCCATTCCTTTCTCTATGCTCCTTAGGTGTTCCCAAATTATATCCCTTATTGCTCTTTTGGTTTCTCCGATATAGAACAAATTACACGTGCATTTTAAAACTTATATTGCACAGGTATGTGTACACCTAATTAGTTCCTTTATTTGGAAAATATCTTGAGAATTATTGAACTTAATTTCTTTGATTTTTTTTTTACTGTGACCACAGGCCTTACAGGAGTAGCATGGGAAAAAACCCATTGGTTTTGTACCAAATAGATTTTTTTTGTATTGTCAACCTTTTACTACTTTTCTGTCTTTTAAGCTCACTTGGTG
Source organism: Bombina bombina (assembly GCF_027579735.1). Lineage (NCBI taxonomy): Eukaryota > Metazoa > Chordata > Amphibia > Anura > Bombinatoridae > Bombina > Bombina bombina. The sequence goes on from NC_069501.1 coordinate 243,380,810, forward strand.
CTAAAATTGATTTTAAGTTTGTAGCTTTTTTAAAAATGAAGGTAGGGTTGCTTGGAATTTTATCTCCTAGGATACGGTCCTCTTTTAAGATGTGCCAGTGCCTTTTTACAATTCTCTTTATCAGATTGTAATCTACATTATACTCTGTAATAAAAGGTACTCTGATCTGTTCATCATCAGTATCTTTAGTTTTCACTTTGTATGTTAACAGATTCTCCCTCTCAGTATTTGTGGCCCTTTGTATGGCTTTTCTTGTGTGTTCTTTATTATAGCCTCTAGAGTTAAATCTCTCTTCTAGAATCTCAACCTGTTCAAAATCCATTAGTCTTGAGCAGTTTTTCCTAATTCTTAGACACTGTCCAACAGGGATATTCTCTTTCCAAGTATTCAAATGGCAGCTCTCAGCATGGATATATGTGTTACAGTCTACCTTTTTGAAGTGTGTTTTTGTTTCTATGGTATTGTTAATGGTCATTATCTCCAAGTCCAAAAATGTTATAGCAGTTTTACTGTAATTATGAGTGAAAGTTAAACCGTAGGTATTGTTATTCATTTCTTCAAGAAGGGCTAGAAATCCAGATTCCGGTCCTTTCCATACAAGCAGAAGGTCATCTATATACCTTTTGTAGAGTGCAAGGTTTGCACCACAGCCACCTCCGCCGAAAAAATGAGTCTCCCAGGCTCCCATGAATAAATTGGCGTAGCTAGGTGCAAACCTTGTACCCATAGCTGTACCCTCTGCTTGTATATAGAAAGTGTCATTAAAAGAAAAATAATTATTTTCTAGAATAAATTTTATAATTTTTAATATAAAGTTTTTTTGTATTTCCGTCATATCTCTATCTGATGTTAAAAAAGTGTCTACTGCTTTAATACCTTTAGTGTGGTTAATAACGGTATATAGTGACATCACGTCACAAGAAACATATCATCCTCCCATTTCAGAGAGTTTAGTATATTTAAAACTTGTGTGGAATCTCTAAGATATGAATCCAATTTTTGGACATATTTCTGGAGGTAACCATCTACATACTTAGACAAATTAGCTGATAGGGAGTCAATCCCTGAAATTATGGGCCTCCCTGGTGGGTTGTTTAAGCATTTGTGGATTTTCGGGAGGAAATAAAAAATTGGGATATCCATGCTGAGAGCTGCCATTTGAATACTTGGAAAGAGAATATCCCTGTTGGACAGTGTCTAAGAATTAGGAAAAACTGCTCAAGATTAATGGATTTTGAACAGGTTGAGATTCTAGAAGAGAGATTTAACTCTAGAGGCTATAATAAAGAACACACAAGAAAAGCCATACAAAGGGCCACAAATACTGAGAGGGAGAATCTGTTAACATACAAAGTGAAAACTAAAGATACTGATGATGAACAGATCAAAGTACCTTTTATTACAGAGTATAATGTAGATTACAATCTGATAAAGAGAATTGTAAAAAGGCACTGGCACATCTTAAAAGAGGACCGTATCCTAGGAGATAAAATTCCAAGCAACCCTACCTTCATTTTTAAAAAAGCTACAAACTTAAAATCAATTTTAGCACCAAGTGAGCTTAAAAGACGGAAAAGTAGTAAAAGGTTGACAATACAAAAAAAATCTATTTGGTACAAAACCAATGGTTTTTTTCCCATGCTACTCCTGTAAGGCCTGTGGTCACAGTAAAAAAAAAAAATCAAAGAAATTAAGTTCAATAATTCTCAAGATATTTTCCAAATAAAGGAACTAATTAGGTGTACACATACCTGTGCAATATACGTTTTAAAATGCACGTGTAATTTGTTCTATATCGGAGAAACCAAAAGAGCAATAAGGGATAGAATTAGGGAACACCTAAGGAGCATAGAGAAAGGGTTGGAAGATACTCATTTATATAAACATTTTAAAAACAGTTCACAAAGGGAGAACAAAGGACTTAACATTGGGGAATTAAAACCATAAAAAAACATTGGAGAGGGGGAAACATTGAAAAAAAGCTGCTAATTAAGGAGGCTGAACTAATATTCAGATACGATACTTTGAACCCTAGAGGCTTAAATTCTGAATTAGATGTATCCCCTTTTATTTTAGATTAAAAGTTACATTTTCTTAATAGATATGCAAATAATATAGGTTTAACATCCATGCTGGTATTCTGTAAAACATATTTATGGGTTTATGTATTTTATAAAATATATATTTGTATTATGAACCGTCAAGATATATATCACCAGAGATCATCTAATAAAGCGGTTGAAGGATACTGTTAAATGTAGGCTGTTATCACCAAGAATGGACAATAAGGAAAGTGAAGTTTCCCTTGAGGAAAGAACAAAATGGATACAGTGAATCTTCCACCAAGGATAGAAGAAGGAATAATGAATGAAATGTCAGAAAAATACCACCTTTAATTCCAATGAAGTATTGACCAATGAAAATACAGAGATCTCTTGAAAAGGAGGAGGATAATGTGGGCTAGTCATTCTTGATAAAGCTCTGAAAGGAGTGAAACGCGTAGAAACACTAGTACCACATACTATACCCTAGGAATTAACCACCATCATACAGAGGAAAATTATCAACCCGGGTTGTTATTTCACTTTTTATCCCCTGGCGGATAGCTTAATAGAGGTTGCGTGTACAGCACTAAGAGCAATCTCCAACTATAACCTGACTACTACGGACCGGACAGCAGCGAAATAACAGACAGGGACCCACGGAGGTTCTGGTTGGCTGGATAGAGGAGAGCCCCCGAGCCGGAAACTGTGACGTCAGACGCCGAGTTCTCGAGGAACACACACGAAGCTCGCCTGACAGAGACCGGCTACTGGTAAAGTTGTTGCCAAGTATTTGAGATAAGGGATAGATGTTTTTAATCTGCAAAACCACAGATAAAGTACAGACTTTTTAACCTGCAAATATAACAAAGACCAGCTATCAAGAAAACTGTATATCTGACATCTGATACTAGATATAGACACTGTATCATGCAAACGGCAATGTCCTAAGGAATGAACACTAACCTAAAACATAGTATCCACCGCTTTATTGAATTCTGGTCTCTAATCTAAAATATTTGATATTTTCATGTTGGATTGTTGTTTTATTATGCAAATGTATTGTCAATTTTAGGGAGACGTCCCTTTTTAAAGTTTATATGTATGTCATTTTTTAAGGTATATTAAATATACATATATTCTAAGTCCCTGGTTATTATACAATTATCTGTCAGCTTTTAAGTGGTATTTTTAGCTTTTTTAGCGCCCTTACTTCCTCTCTCGCACTTGTCTAACTTTTCATTATAACAGTCTGAAGGATCTGTTATTAAGTTAAGGTGTTTGATACCCTACACTAAGCGCACTACCATCACCCACTACCTCACACTTAAATGTTTTACATTTGCAAGAGCACTAGATAATATTGCTGAACGCGAGTTCCTTAGAAGTGAATACACATAATGGTGTAAACATACTTAGTGTACAAATATGTAAGAATCAGAAACAGGAGCTGCTACCCGGATCCTTCAAACCCTGAGCTAGCATCTCTAGACGCAACCAATATTCTAAGTCAAGGTTGCAAGTTCAAACAACTTTTCAGACCTACATTAAAGGGTTGCTGCAGGACACAACTGCCCAGCGTATACAGCAGGAGTAAAACTCATTGGCTAATGTGGAAACACTCCCACAGCCTCCATAAATAGTTAAAACAGCAGATCAGTGTTAAAAAATAAATGCAATACAACACCCTTTGCTAGTGGTCAATCTGACAAGGCTAGGAGCAGGCAGCAGAGAAATAGTTGAGATTTACTTCTTACTATGTATTTGGAACAAACTGAATAAAATGCCAATGGTGCCTAGTGGGGTGTTCAGTTTACGTAAATTGCTGGAAAAAGTGAATACAGATATTTTAACCTCAACATTGGTATGTTACTATAAACGCCAAAATAGATGGTCTGTTTTTATTTTAAACTAGAATTGTATACACAGTTGACATGCACCGCATGAGACAAGCAAGGCATAGAATATTAATAACCAGCAAAATCAATATGCATCAACAAATACTGTACTTTGGAGAACAATACTCATGTGTGTGAACCTGTACAACTGTAAATAGCTGAAATGTAGGAATGGATAAGCCTTCTCAGCATAGCAATAATTATGTGATGACTTGGAAGGAAAAAAAAAAATACCTTCCATCTTTCAGGTTGTTTACAATGTATCGTGAGACCTGACAGATGCAGTTGGTTGCAAGGAGATTATCATCCACAAGAGAATTCAGCTGTGTAGCCAACATAAAAGCTGTAAGAAAATGGAAAAAATGTTTGCAGATTAAATGATAAAGATAATGGATTTAGTAGAAAAAGATAAAGATATGTAAAATACAAGTCATCTGACAAACTGATAAGTACAGTTACAGTTGAAGCATTCACCAACTTAAAAACCATGCAATTTAAACATTTTGCAACAGTACAGGTGTACCCAAAAGGTATATCAGGCTCTACTAGCAGATCACAAGATAGTTGTGTAATTTCTCTTTTCCCTCTTAGATGGTAGTGATAGCATGTGCTCAACTTGTAAGATGCGTTTTTCACTAATTAAAAAATTATCTGGTACATCACAACTCCAGTTGGATGAACAAACTAACCCACCATATAGAAAATGACATGATAGCTATGAGTGCCAATTATAAATCCTGTATACAAACAGGAACATGCTATGGTTAAAAACTTATGTCTTGAAATGTGGAGATAGTCTTACAAAAGCCACAAGGCTCTAAATATTTCTCTATTGTCCATGGTAGGTCATAATAGACCACAAGATGTTTCTAATCTAGTTACAAAAATGTTATTTAATAAACATTGTGCACAAATAAAATATACAGTAATAGCATCAGACAAATACAGCATACTCTGCTTTTTAAAGACATTCTACATTTAAAAATAAATGCTAAATTATATAGGTATACACAGTTCTAGTATCAAATTTTGCATCATGCAGAACAATAACCATTGTATTGGTCAGGGGAATGCCATTACTAGAACTTGCAGAATCTCTTATTTAAGTCATGCTGCCATCTAGCAATGCATACAAGAATCTTTGTACTTAATAATTATGTTGGTATCTTATAACATACAAAAACATGTTTGAGAAGGGTTTTCTGTTAAAATATTTTAATGCACTTTTAAAAGATGATCTTAACTCAGTTTTGCCCAAGCTAAGCCATCTTGTATTTCAGTAGGTAGTTTTAATTTAGCCTGAAAAATTCTCTAGGACGTATGGTGTACCAACACAAATACATTTAAAAAATAATGTATTAATGTTGTTAAAACAAAAATTGATAAATTGATTTCATATTTAGCAGCCTAACACTTTGCTCCATGACTTATAGGATTTGTTCTGGAGACGGAGCTTGTAGTTTAAAGTGTTGAAATTTACCCTAAACAGTTTGTAAAATCAGTGCAAGAATCCCAAATCTAGTCCACAAAACAAAAAAAGAAAATTTATGCTTACCTGATAAATTTCTTTTTTGACAAAGAGCACCACAGCAGAGCTGTTAAATAGCTCCTCCCTTCCCTCCCACTCCAGTCATTCGACCGAAGTTAGGAAAAGAAAGGAAAAGCCAAGGTGCAGAGGTGTCTGAAGTTTACAATAACCCACAACCTGTCTAAAAGAACAGGGCGGGCCGTGGACTCATTGTGTCAGAAAATAAATACATTTATAAGCTAAGCATAAATTTTCTTTTTTAAGACACGATGAGTCCACGGATCATCTTAATTACTAATGGGATTCAATACCCAAGCTAGAGTACACAGATGATACGGGAGGGACAAGACAGGGAACCTAAATGGAAGGCACCACTGCTTGAAGAACCCTTTCCCCCAAAAAACGGCCTCAGCCAAGACAAAAGTGTGAAAAGAGGACCAAGTTGCTGCCTTGCAAATCTGTTCCACAGAAGTTTCATTTTTGAATGCCCATGAGGAAGCAACCGCCCTCATGGAACGAGCCGTAACTCTCTGGAGGCTGTATGCTACTCCTCAGTCAAAAAGAAAGAAGTAACCAAAGCTTTCTGCCCCTTACGTTTTTATGAGAAAACCACAAGCAAAGAAGAAGACTGACAAAAGTCTTTAGTCGCCTGCAGGTAAAACTTTAGAGCACGGGCCACGTCCAAATTGAGCAGAAGTCCTTCCTTCAAAGAAGGAGGATTAGGACACAAGTAAGGAACAACAATCTCCTGGTTAATGTTCCGATCAGAAATAACCTTAGGAAAAACTAACCTTATCACAGTGAAAAATAAGGTAAGGAGACTCAACCTGCAATGTCTAGAGCTCTGACACTCCGCGAGCAGGAGAAATAAAAACTTTCAAAGATAACAACTAAATATCTAAGGAAAGCCTAGACTCAAAGAGATCCCTTTGAAGAACTTTGAGAAACTAAATTAAGACTCCATGAAGGAGTAACTGGTTTGAACACAGGCCTGATCCTGATCAAGGTCTGACAAAAAGAGTGTACTACTGGGACATCCGCCAGATATTTGAGTAACAAAATAGATAAGGCCAAATTTTGACCCCTTAGGGTCGCACCAATAGAAATATTTATACCAAATCTTATGGAAAATCCTTCTAGTTACAGGCTTACGAGCCTGAATCATGGTCTCTATGACCAAAATAGAAAATCCCTGCTTAGACAAAATTAAGCGTTCAATCTCCAAGCAGTCAGCTTCAGAGAAACTAGATTTGGGTGAAGGGAGGACCCCTGAATCAGAACATCATCTCCACCAGATCCGCATATCAAATCCTGCGAGGCCCAGCCGAAGCTATGAGGACCACCGAAACACTCTCCAGCTTGATTCGAGCAATTACCCTTGGAAGAACAAACGGGGCCAATAGGTATGTTGGACTGAAGGTCCAAGGAACCGTCAGAGCATCTATGAGTTCCGTCTGGGGGTCCCTGGACCTCGACCCATATCTCAGTAGCTAGGCATTCTGACGAGAAGTCATGAGATCCAATTCCGGCTGACCCCATTGGAGAATCAGATTGGAGAACACTTCCGGATGGAGTTCCCACTCCCCCGGATGAAAAGAGAAAGAAGTGCCTGCTCAGAAAATCTGCATCCCAGACGTCCACCCCTGGGACAAGAGTAGGCCTCCACCTACTGGATTATTCTGGTTACCTCAGTTATCGCTAAGGAACTCTTCGTTCCTCCCTGATGATCAATGTAAGCCACTGAAGGGATGAAGTCCGACTGGAACCTAATAAACTGGACCGAGGCTAACTGAGGGCAGACCAGAAGAGCATTGAAGATTGCTCTCAGTTCGAGAATGATTATAGAAAGAACAGACTGACTGAGTCCAAACTCTCTGAACCTTTAGGGAACTTTAGACTACCCCTCACCCTACAAGGCTGGTAATTGTGGTCACAACCATCCAAGAAGGACTGCGAGAGCAGGTTCCCTGGGAATCCTTTATCTCCTGAATTCACAGAGACAAATCTGTATAATCTCCGCTCCATTGCCTGAACATGACTTCAGATAGTCTGAGATGAAACCAACAAACAGGATGATGTCCATTGCCGCCATCAGCCCGAATACCTCCAAGCACTGAGTGTCTGAAGAAAGAGCAGAAGAACAAGACAATTATCAATAATCCTTGACTGCCTGACTTTTATCAGAAAAAGGCCTCATTGATAGGGAATGTAGCATAGATCCCAGATTACCTTAAATTTAGGATTCAGGAACCCTTCGAATTACCTTCCACTCGTGAGAACGCAGGAAGGATAACCCATGTCCGAGAGCGAACCTGTTTGTTATAACAAAGTCGCCTGGACTAGGATATCATCTAAATATTGTGCCGTAATGCACCATGAAAAGTCTGAAAACTGTGGCAAGACCTAAAGAAGAGCCACAAACTAAAAATATTTTTCCAAAAAGTGTTTACACCAATACAGGTTCTGCTTCTTTTATAACTGAGATAGTCCTAAAATTATGACAATTTGTTAATATTAAAGACTTTATTTTTGCACCTTTGCCTTAAAGTTACATGCTTGTTCAGCATGACTAATCTGTGCAACTCCCAAATTTCAAACCGAATATGGAGCAAGAATGCACTGTGGGGGGGGGGGGTCAAATGGCCCAAATAAGGTTAAAAACATATTTAGCAATGGGCATTACAAAGATCATATAAAGCAATAGATGGGCATTCCAAATGGCTATTAGCATGCCGAACTACAGGTGCTTAAATTTTCAAATTAATTTTACATGTACTCTACCGGATAATAAAGATGCATTTTCTCACTGTTCTAGCACATTTTTCAACTATGGTACCAATAGGTTTGCTTCTCTGATCCCACTTTTATCAGTGTCTATTGTCTTGTTTATCCTCCTCACATCTTTCCTTAAAGAGACAGTTTACCAAATTATTTTCTCCCCTTTAAAGGGACATTAAACACTAAATACATGCTAGATAGAATGATGCATTAAAAGAAAAGATTAGTCCATGACTAACATGTAGATGTATTTTTTAAAGTTTCATTAGTTGTTTAAAAAGTGACAAAATAAGTGTAAAGTTTTAGTGTCTATAAAACACTGGGAGCTGCCATGTTGCAACTTGTGTTACCTTCTCTGCTGTGGCCAACTAGGGACCGTTATAAATAGGTCACTAGTAGGGCTGCAACAACTAATCGGTAAGTTTGATCATAAAAATAGTTGTCAACAAATATCATTATCAATTAGGTGGTCAGCGATTAGTTGGTCAATTGCACAGTACCAGCTGCTTTAATCCGATGATCTACTGCAACTAAGATTGTGCAAAAAAAAAATTGAATTTATTTATTTTTGTTTTATCTTTTTTCCATCCGATTAATCGGATATTAATCATCCGATTAATCGGATAGGAAAAAAATAAAAATGTTTGTACAATACCATGTGCAGGATTTCATTGGATTGAAGCAACTGGTGCTGTGCAATTAACCAACTAATCGATGACCACCTAATTGATAATGAGATTCTTTGACAACTATTTTTATGATCAATCTTACCGATTAGTTGTTGCAGCCCTAATCACTAGAGTGTGCAGCCAATGGTTGTGCTGGATTTAACAGTGTTCTGCACTTCCATTTCTAACAGGAATTGAAAAGCTCACAATTTCAGAATGGAATTACAGGCAAAGAGGACAAAATAAATAATGAAAGTATATTGCAGAGTTGTTTTATATATACAATTTATCATTTTATATTATCAAAGTGTTTAATGTCCCTTTAATTTGTTTCTAATGATCCATTTTACCTGCTGGAGTATACTAAATTGTTTACAAGTATATCCTTTACCTTATTTCAGCATTTGAAATAGCTGATTTAGTGGTATACCTAAAGTACCTAAAGGTTTCTATACTTAAAAAAGGGACAGTCAAGTCAAAATTAAACTGATGATTCACATAGGGCATGCCATTTTAAAACAACTTTTCAATTTTCATTTATTATCAAAATGTGCTTTCTTTGTTGAAAGCCAAACGTAGATAGGCTCATATGCTAATGTCTAAGCCCTTTAAAGCCACCTCTTATCTTAGTGCATTTTGACAGTTTTTCACAGTTAGACTCTGCTAGTTCATGTGTGTCATATAGATAACATTGTGCTCACTCTCGTGGAGTTATGAGTCAGAACTGATTGGCGAAAATGAAAGCCTGTCAAAAGAACAGATAAAGGGCAGTATGCAAAGGCTTAGATAGAAGGTAACCAGAGTTAAAAAGTATATTAATATAACAGTGTTGGTTATGCAAAACTAGGGAATGGGTAATAAAGGGATTACCTATCGTTTTAAACAAAACAATTGGAGTAGACTGTCCCTTTAAGTATAGGCTATTGACAATCTATGTAAACACAGCCAGCAGAAGAAATTACACTCACATTATGGTGTAGAAGGGATAAGTAATAAAATGTTAGTTTTGAATTGTTCTCTTTAAGTACTGGGCTTTGGTTTATAGACATAAGGAAGCATGCGTGTACACAAAGTGATAAAAAAGGGGGTTTGATTTTACCTGCAAGCTTAAAGGGCCATAATACCAAAATGTTTAAATACTTGAAAGTGATGCAGTATAGCTGTAAAAAGCTGACTAGAAAATATCTCCTGAACATCTCTATGTAAAAAACAAAGATATTTTACCTCAAAAGTTCCTCAGTAGCCACCTCCCATTGTAAAGGATTTCTAAGCAGCATTTTAGTGTGTCTGTCCTGGGACAGCTGAAAGGATGAGCCTTGTGAATTATCATATTATTTCACCAATCAGGTAAAGGAATCTTACTATGAAATCTCATGAGAGTTAAGTTAAATCTCATGAGATCACAGTAAGAGTTCATGACCTCAGCACTGCTGATGCCGAAAGGCTGCTATTCATTTCTTCATTTTTTTTTATTTTTTTTTTACCTGCAGCTGGGAGCAGGTGAAGTATAACTTTTTACACAGAACTTACTCTGCTGAGCTGAGGAGATTGTGAGGTAAAATATCTTCCTTTTTTACATAGGGGTGCTCAGGTGATATTTTCCTGTCAGCTTTTTACAGTAATACTGCATCAGTTTCAAGTGATTTAGCATATGAGTATTATGTCCCTTTAACCTATTTTAATTCCTAGATGCTGAGCTCAAAGCACTGGGCTTTAACGCTGTTAGGTTGGCATGGAACATCCTACGTTTTTTGGTTGTGGACTTAACTGCTTGCGCTAATTGGACATACAGTTGTGCTCATAAGTTTACATACCCTGGCAGAATTTATGATTTCTTGGCCATTTTTCAGAGAATATGAATGATAACACAAAAACTTTTCTTTCACTCATGGTTAGTGTTTGGCTGAAGCCATTTATCAAATCAACAGAAACTACTCAAATGACCCTGAAAAGATTACATACCCTGGTGATTGTGGCTTGATACATGCACACAAGTTGACACAAAAGGGTTTGAATGGCTATTAAAAAGGTAACTATCCTCACCTGTGATCTGTTTGCTTGTAATTAGTGTATATATATATATATATATATATATATATATATATATATATATATATATATATATATATATATATATATATATATATATATATATATATATATATATATATATATATATATATATATAAGGTCAATGAGTTTCTAGACTCCTGACAGACCCTTGCATCTTTCATCCAGTGCTGCACTGATGATTCTGGATTCTGAGTCATGGGAAAAGCAAAAGAATTGTCAAAGGATTTGCGGGAAAAGGTAGTTGAACTGTATAAAACAGGAAAGGGATATAAAAAGATATCGATGGATTTGAGAATGCAAATCAGCTGTGTTCGGGATGCAAAGACAAACCCACAAATAACTTCAGGTGAAATACAGGACGTGGTGTGGCTGTTTCAAGATGCACAATAAAGGAGGCACTTGAAGAAAGATGGGCTGCATGGTCGAGTGGCCAGAAGAAAGCCATTACTACGCAAATGCCACAAAGTATGCCACTTACAATACGCCAAACAGCACAGAGACAAGCCTCAAACCTTCTGGCACAAAGTCATTTGGAGGGATGAGACCAAAATTGAGCTTTTTGGCCACAACCAAATACGCTACATTTGGAGAGGAGTCAACAAGGCCTATGATGAAAGGTACACCATTCCTACTGTGAAACACAGAGGTGGATCGCTGATGTTTTGGGGATGTGTGAGCTACAAAGGCACAGGAAATGTGGTCAGAATTGATGGCAAGATGAATGCAGTATGTTATCAAACAGAACGTCTCATTTTCCAATTCTTGATTAGAGTTTGAACACTGCTGATTTGCATTCTCAAATCCATCGATATCTTTTTATATCCCTTTCCTGTTTTATACAGTTCAACTACCTTTTTCCCACAGATCCTTTGACAATTATTTTTCTTTCCCCATGACTCCGAATCCAGAAACGTCAGTGCAGCACTGGATGAAAGATGCAAGGGTCTGTCAGGAGTCCAGAAACTCATTGACCTTTTATACACACACACACTTACAAGAAAACGGATCACTAACCATAAGTGAAAGAAAAGTTTTTGGGTTATTATTCATATTCTCTGAAAAATGGCCAAGAAATCATAAATTCTGCCAGGGTATGTAAACTTATGAACACAACTGTAAGTACTATGTCACACAGTACATTGCCCAGTGTACTGTGATGATGTAGTACCTATGTCCAACACAGAGGCACATATTCCAGTCCCCGCTGTCAGCTTAGTGAGACTGCAGCTAGGGGTCATATGAAGCCAGGTAGCCCATCGTTACAGAGAATGACACTGTCGCTCTCTAACAATCCTCCATTGGTGCTGAGTGGGAGCTGTGAGAGTGGAAAGAGGCAGGTGGCCCAGCGGAAGGAGGGATGGGCAGGGTCCTACCCTACGGAACAATATCAGCTGGAGGAGTGACCCTACACCATTGTTTCTGAACCAGTAAACAGGTGAAATAATTAGCCGAGTGAGAGCAGGTTAAGTAACCATGGTGTTGCCGATTACTTCACCTGTGCACTGGTGCAGCTATAATGTAAACCTAGCCTGTTGGGGTAGTTGAGGACAGAGGTTGAGAAACACTGCCCTACACTATAGGAGGGAAAGGGATATAGATATAGATTATATATATATATTATATATAGATATATATATATATAGATAGATATACATACATATATATATATAGATATATAGATAGATATACAGATAGATAGATATACATACATATATATATATATATATATATAGATATATAGATAGATATATAGATAGATAGATAGATATACATACACATATATATATATATATATATATATATATATATATATATATATATATATATATATATATATATATATATATATATATATATATATATATATATATACGGTGTCAGGTAATTCCTACACTAGAGCAAATAATCTAGCCATGAATATCTGCTATTTTACAACCATTGTCTTATAACTGCAGTAGTTGTGTGAATTTCAGTAAGAACCTAAAGTTTACAAAAAAAGGTAACAATTTTTGTTGATATAATCTTATTTGGCGGCTAAATAGTGGCATTAAATATACCAGAATGGGCCTAGATCCATATTTTGGGTGAAAGTTAATGAATGTTGAGTCTGAAGTCTGGTGGCATTTTGTAAATAACAAAGGGTTCATTTTCTTTGAGGTGGTAAAGTTTGGAAACTGGTGGTAAAAGCATTTCTCTCCATTAAAGTCTATGGAGAATTTTTAGGTTACCATCTTTTTCCAAACCTTACCCAACCTCAATGGAAACTAGCCCAACGTTGGTACATTCTATTTTCAGAATGTACATTTCTATTGCAGCACTGACAAACACACGTTTTAGGCTATGTGCTATAACTATTTTCTAAAGTGATATTATATAGTCATGAAAGTAGAAGGATATGTTATTCCTCTAGAGCAGTAGGGACCCCATTAATGCTTAGACTGTTACTTCTGAGAGGGTAAACGGGGCAAAGAGTGATTGCAGAGGAAAAGTGAAAGTGGAGGAGAAGGTAGAGTTAAGATAGAATGGAGAAATAAAGAGTGAAAACATATGAGAGAGAAGGGAGAGTAAAAAGATTGAAGAATGGAGGGAGTCAAGAAATATAGTTAAAGGGACACTGAACCCAAATTTTTTCTTTTGTGATTCAGATAGAGCATGCAATTTTAAGCAACTTTCTAATTTACTACTATTATCAATTTTTCTTCGTTCTTTAGCTTTCTTTATTTGAAAGAAAGAAAAAAAAAGGCATCTAACCCAGGTGCTGAACCAAAAATGAACTGGCACCTACGCTTACTTTTTCAAATAAAGATACCAAGGAAATGAAGAAGAATTTATAAATAGGAGGAAATTAGAAAGTTGTTTAAAAGTGCATGCTCTATCTGAACCGTGAAAGAAAAAAAAATTGGGTTTGTGTCCTTTTAAGTTGAATTATTATTTCTGCAACATGTGATCAAGTAATACTTACAGGAAAGTGTGTTTAAACCATCACTCATTAGCAGACGATAACGAGGAGGACCATTTGCAGTGTTTATTGGCCGAATATTCTGGAAAGCAAGAAAATCAGGAGTTTTCAGATAATCATATCAGTGTTTCACATTCATGAACACAACATATAAACAGTAAATCAAACACAAGATGGCTGTATTATAGGTCATGCAAACATGGATTATGATTAGTTTTTCATGAAACAATCATTATTTTGGAAGGTACCCTATCATCATTTAAATATTAAGATACTATACCCTGAGTTGTGTTAACAAAATACTTACAATAACTTGCAGAGTTGGCTTTGAAGAAGTATCACCTTGCAAAATATTCTGAAAGATAAAGTGAACCATTTTTAGAAAGTCTTAAAAATAAGAGGGTGGTGAAGTATAAGTTGTCCTTATAGAGAACAAATATATTTACTTAAAGGGATATGAAACCCTAACATTTTCTAGTTATTCAGACAAAGCATACAATTTTTAACCCCTTAAGGACAGGGCATTTCAGACAAACTTCCCCAAAAGAGCAGTGAATTTTTAGCATGTTTGCCTTCACTCCATTTAAACAGAAATAGAGCCTTGTTTTCGCATTTTTTTTGTAGCCAACCCAAAGTATTGATCTGGGCCCATTTTGGTATATTTCATGACACCATTTAACCGACATATGCGATAAAAAAAAAAAATTAAAAAAAAAAAGTTAATTTTCACAAGCTTTAAAAGGGACACTGAACCCAATTTTTTTCTTTCGTGATTTAGATAGAGCATGACATTTTAAGCAACTTTCTAATTTACTCCTATTATCAAATTTTCTTCATTATCTTGGTATCTTTATTTGAAATGCAAGAATGTAAGTTTAGATGCCGGCCCATTTTTGGTTAACCTGGGTTGGTCTTGCTGATTGGTGGATAAATTCATCCACCAATAAAGTGTTCTCCATAGTTCTGAACAAAAAAAAAAAAAAAACTTAGATGCCTTCTTTTTCAAATAAAGATAACAAAGAAAATTGATAATAGGAGTAAATTAGAAAGTTGCATGCTCTATCTGAATCACAAAAGAAAAAAAATTGGGTCCAGTGTCCCTTTAAGCAATTTTGCTAATTGAAGTAAATTTTAAAAGGGACACTGGACCCAAATTTTTTTCTTTTGTGATTCAGATAGTGCATGCAATTTTAAGCATGCAATTTTAAAGGGACACTAAACCTTGAAAAAAAAAAAAAGTTTGGTTTAATGGCTCTATCCATATATAATAATTATATTTGTAATTAGCATTGCGTGTCAGATTCTTACGGTTATATAGATATGCTGCTCCAAAAATTTATTGATTTCCAAACCCACTGTTCTCAGATTATTTTTCATGCACGAATCATTTATGATAAACTGAGTTATCAAAATGACTGATTTTGTGCGTAATGCGCAATCTTATAAACTCGTCATCCAATATGTCACGCTCCATTGAAACAGCAGACAGTCTGAATCGATATGTGCAGACAGATGTTAAAGCGGAATAGGCCAGGTAAGAACATCGAACTGCACTGCGATAATGACCCTTACAATAACGAGCATTAAATTAACTAAACTCAAAGCTAAAATCTGTGCATGTGTGAATAACCGTATCGTATTGCGCATGCGGCGGGTGACAAAACAGGATAATAATTATATGCACGAAAACGTAGTATGATTGGATATTCTTTTTGGTATTGAAGGCACTATAAACAGGGGGTTTGGCTTCGGTGACATTCTCTAGATCAAAAATATAATTTTATTATGCTTCTAACGCTCGTTTTCATGTCAAAGTAGGTACGTTTTGATATATAAGGGTTGGTGATACGATTGTGATGATATTCTTAAACTTAAAAATGCTAAGTTTTGGAATCCTTTAAGCAACTTTCTAATTTACTCCTATTATCATTTTTTCTTCTCTTGCTATCTTTATTTGAAAGAGAAGGCATCTAAACTAAGGAGCCAGACAATATTTGGTTTAGACCCTGGACAGCACTTGTTTATTGGTGGGTGAATTTATCCACCAATTAGCAAGAACCCAGGTTGTTCACCAAAAATTGGCCGGCATCTAAACTTACATTCTTGCTTTTCAAATAAAGATACCAAGAGAATGAAGAAAATGTGATAATAGGAGTAAATTATAAAGTTGCTTAAAATTGCATGCTGAATCACAAAATAAATATTGGGTTCTGTGTCCCTTTAAGTTTCTCATTGATATTATTTACATACCACTTGTACAATTATTGTAAAAGCTTCTCTGGGATCTCCTTGTTTAGAAATAGAAGACATATGGCGTTGCCATTGCTATTCGGTACTTAGAAGTCAGCTAATTTCAGTTGTGTAGCTCCGCCCTTTTTCATCATCCATGACATCATTAAAATCCTGTGTTCCCTGTAATTGTTTTTAGTTACTCTTAACTGTTTTTCGTGCATGCGCAAATTGTACTCGGGCCACGTTCCCTACAATAATATAAAAGTCGTCTACTCATTTAGGATTCAACTTTTTAAGTGTTGGGAGATCATAAATGGAAACAGGTCATCAGTTTGCAATTGACACAGCCTCTTTTTCCTTGTTATTTTTTCTTTAAATAAAATATGAAGAATATTATCAAGGGGAGTTGTGAATTATCAGCACTAAATCCATTGGCTGCACATTGCATTTGTATGCAGTGATAAAGGTGGCTCCTGCAGCTAAACTTAGTATAGAATGCGGGTATTCCTTGTTCGGATGTTTCTGCAGAGCCCTTTAACCATTCAATCGATAGGAAGACAAACATTTTCTTTTATCAAAATAAAGCATAGAAATAAAACTTGTAGCAAAATGTACAGCTTGGTTTATTCAAGGTAGGGAACCTAAAATGCACCCTATTTTTGATGCAGCAATGAAAGAATTTGTTCATCCCCTTTTAATGTATTCTGATATTTCATAGTGGGGTTGATAGAAGAAACAGGTTATAAATACTACATTTCAGGCGACTTCCAGAGAAATCTGCAAAGCATTGCTAAAGTAAATGTTGCAGCACACTGACATTTTAAGGGTTACCCTATGACCATGACGTAGATGAGATTAGTAACGTAGCATGCATTTTTTTATAGATACCTCCATATCTGGTCTTACATTCAATACAGTTGTTACATATTTTAAATACTGATAGCGCTTCTATATTTATAAGTTAATATGCAAATGAACATTAAGCGGTCTGGAATGGCATTTATTATCTATAGAGAATTAGTTTTAATATTTTGAACTAGTGCGTGTTATGTGTATGAGTATGAGTAAGTAGTCTAGGGATGCAATAGGTTTGCCTAAAGTCTTCTGTGCTATTGGCATTGTGAACTTACAAGACTGCATTTAATTTTTGCTTAATTGTACTGTGTGGGGAATATGACATATTACAGTGCCAGTGAGTAGTGCCCTGTACACAGTAAGCCACATAAGTCCCTTCCCTACAGGGTATCACTGTGTCAATTCCAAACTGATGACCTGTTTCCATTTATGATCTAATCCAGGTACTTCCACACAGGTGGAAAAATTCCAGCAGGAAATGGACCGAGATTAAGAGTTTAAAAGTTTCTTTATTGATATCCGTAAAAAGAGTACTGTGAACAGTCACAGAGTAAAGATACAATATCACAGCCTTTAAGCATGTCAGCCCAATAGCTCTATATCAAACAAACCAACATGTTTCGTGCCGGTACAGCACTTTGTCAGGGATAGTAAAGGGTTAACTGCTCACCTGTTAAATACATACCTGGTCCAATCAAAACTAAGCAACATGACCCGGACCAATGAAAAACATAATAGCTGGATTCGTCATGTGTATCATGCAATTGCAATGGTTCATTTGCATGTTTAGCCTGGACCAAAGTTATAACAACAGGTGTTCAGCATAAGAATAAATGATTAATCTTATATACATTAAAATACAACAATAGATATTGAGCTAACAAAATTTACTAAGATCCCAATGTAGATGAATTAAAAAAAAAAAAAAAAAAAAAAAAAAAAACACATCAAAATGTACATATAATACTGAGAGCATTCCTGTTTATACCCGGTGACTGTTGTATTCTGACAACGAATATTCTTAATTCCTAGATGTATAACTAATGTATCTAGATAACAAAGTTTAGATCTATCCATTTTATATTATACACCAAGCAAAGTAGCTAAGCAACAATATTAATTAAATATGACTATAGATCTACAAAAATGTAAATAAGTATACAGTGTATGACTTTAAGGTCATTGTTTATATTATTATAGGGAGAATGAAACATGTATGAAAAAATATGTATGAAAAAATAACAACCTGTCATGCGTTCCAACATCTTCAGAGTTATATAGTATGCTATATTGGAATGTATTTTTTCGTTTCAATGTTAAATCATAACGGAAATCTCATTTATTAACATAAGGTTATTTAAATAAACTGCTTATTGTGATTATGATGTTACATATAAATCAGATGTTGTAGAATAAATATACAGCGAATGCTTTTGATGTTCCTACTTATCTAGTTGTAACGAGATACACTAGGTATATATGCTGTAACATTTTGAGAATGTATCCATGATATTCTTTAACTTCTATGGTTACTATCCTTATTAATCTGACCTGTAAAGGGACATAATCCGTGAAGTGCAGAAATGATTTAATGTAGCTAAAATGCTTGGAGTAAATCCTTTATAGATAAAGATATATAGCAGATTAGTTTGCTCTATTCAATTTCATCATAAGGAAGACTGGTTTACTAAATACCTACCAGTGGGAGCCAGGAGTAATATCGCCGTATCGCTAAAGATAAATGACCAAAATAATATAAAAGTGTTCTATAATATAAGAGTGGTCTATTGTATTAATACCTCCTTTTATGTGTATCTTAATAAAAAATATATATTCGTGCTAGAAAAAGGGGGAAGTGAAATGTGTATTTCCATAATAAAATAAAAGTAAATTGTATAAATAATGTCGACTCAAAAGTGTTTTTGTTAAATCAATACAGTGTAGTTCCTAAATTAAGAACCATATTGAAAAAATTTATAAATAAATACAAACTATAATTGTTCAGAGTTAAACTAAACATATAAATAAACTATTGTGAAAAACCTTTAAATAAGTTGTGTAGAGTGAAGAAAATTATGATAATAAAAGTTACCTTTGAATGGTATTGTTTATCCTGTGAATAATTTTATATCTGATTTTTCATTTATACCTATTGGGGCTCCTGTTTGTAATGTGAATATCCAGAAGGTTTCACATTTATTTAATTTATCATGTCTATTTCCTCCAGTATTTAATTTAGGAACATGGTCTATGGCCTTAAATGAAAAATATTTGTGAGGTTTATCACAATGTGATCTAAAGTGCTTAGCTACTGGTGTCTTTGGCTCCTTATCTGATAAAGATAAAAGGTGCTCCCTTATTCGATCTTTGAGCATACGAGAGGTACGACCTGTATATTGTTTTTTACATAGTTTACAGGTGATTAGATATACCACAAAAATTGAATTACATGTCAAATTGTATTTTACTTTGAATGTTTCACCAGTATGGTTAGATGAAAAAGAGGATTCAACTTCAGCGTATTCACATGACTTGCATGGATTGGTGCCACATTTAAAAAAAAAAAATCTTGCTTCTAACCAAGTTCTCTGTACATTATCAATTTTTTTGTCAAAATGTCTCTTTAGACTATTGCCATTACTACTTGCTTTCCTAGATACAAATTTTATGTTATTTAAGGTGCTGCTATCAAGAAGTTTATCTTTTTCTAGTATAGCTAAGTTTTTTCTTATTACTGAGCAAATTTGTTGGTATTGGCTACTGTATTTGGTTGAAAAGACCACGGTTGATCCTGAAAAGTCAGTTTTTTTACCTTATCTGTCAGAAGTACATTTCTATCCATAGATAGGACTTCATTTGATATATTTGTTAATATGTTCTTTTTGTAACCTCTGGCTACTAATCTTTGCGTAAGGTCATCAGCCTGTTGTTTGTACAGTGATATATTAGAGCAGTTCCTACGAAGGCGCATATATTGGCCCTTGGGAATCCCTCTTTTTAAGTGTTCAGGGTGATGTGAATTTGCCCTAAGAATGGTGTTTCCTGCTATTGGCTTTCGATAAGTTTCAGTCTCTATTTTATTTGCATGGACTTTAAGCAGAACATCCAAAAAGGCTAATTGGGTCTTAGAACTGCTGTATGTAAATTTAAGGTTCATGTTATTGTCATTTATGTATTCCAAAAAACATTGTAGTTGTGTATCAGTACCTTTCCAAATTACCAACAGATCATCTATGTACCTAAAATATGCTTTTATGCATGATCTAAATGGATTTGTATCAGTGTAAATTTTAATCAATTCAAAGAAACTTAGGTACAAGTTTGCATATGAGGGGGCAAATTTTGCCCCCATCGCTGTTCCACATTTTTACAAATAATATTGTCCCAAAAACAAAAAATAATTATGAGTTAGAAGGTAACCTACTGTCTCAATGAGAAATTCAATATAATCCAATTCATAATTGGTGTATCTTCTCAGCATTTGGTAAAGTGCATAACACCCTTGGTTATGGGGGATGCAAGAATACAGAGAAGAGACATCAATAGAAACAAGGATACAGTTGTCATCCAGTTCAAGCATATTCAGGAGATGTTTAGTATCCCTGACATTACCAGGGGTAGAACTAACGATAGGTTGTAAATGTTCATCTACAAAGGCACCCAATTTCTCCCCTAGTGTGCCTATGCCAGAAATGATAGGCCTGCCAGGGGGAAATTTTAGGTCTATGTATTTTAGGAATATGCTTAAAAACTGTAATCTGTGGATGAGTCACTTTAAGGTTATCCGCTGTGGTTTTTGTGATCAATCCTCTATGTACTGATTGATTTAAAAATTTCTCAAGATCTTGTTGGAATTTTATGGTTGGATTAAAACTAAGTCTACTATAAGTATCGGTATCATCAAGTTGTTTTATGGCTTCCTTAATATAGCAGTCTCTATTTTGACCACTACAGAGCCTCCCTTGTCTGAACTAATGATGACAAGGTTGTCATTACTTTTTAGCTTATTAAGAGCCATTCTTTCTAGTTTACTTAGGTTATCACCCTTGATTTTCTTTCTTTTATTATTCTTGTATGTGTTCTGATGTAACTCAGTTAGTTCTTTTTCACTATTGTATGAAATGCTTCTATTAGGTCACCCCTCATTTGGACAGGATAAAAACTTTTCATTTTTTGTTTTTACTTTAACAGACGGTATGATGTGTGAACTGGTGTCATATCTAGAGCTTTCACTGTTGAGGCTCATTAGATCAATAAGACTACATTGTTCTTCAAAATTAGAGATACTATTGAAATTGGTCAGATTCATTTCAGAGTCTAAGGTGTCATTGGTATCACATTCAGACTTATTTTGTGTGCCTATATTAAAGTGCCTTTTTAAGGTAAGATTTCGTATAAACTTATTTACATCAATTAAAGTTTCAAACAATGAAAAATCAGTGGTTGGTGCAAACGTTAAACCCTTTGATAGAACTTTAGTTTCTAAATATGACAAGTTGACATCTGAGAGATTGATAACATTAATTTTGTTAATTGCATTAGGACTAGATTTTACTTTTTCAATATTAGAAAAGTCCTTAGTTCTATTCATTGAAGATTTTAATTCTTTTGTATTATGCCTCCCCTTCTTCTGCTGGGGTACCTCACTGGAAGTTCTCTTCTTCCTCGTTTTTTGACTGCCTCTTTTGGCTTACTTCTTTCATTTTATTAGATGTATTGATAGCAGTCATCTCAGGAACTACAATAGGACTGCTGCCATCTTTTGGGCGAACACTTTTGTCAGATGAGGTCTCAGCCCTAGGGGTTGATGCTCTTGGGCTTTCCACAGAGGAAGTTTCAAAGCTGGAAAACGTGACTTTATTTGTTTGCCCTCTGTTGCTACTGTTATTGTGACCTTTCTTATTCTTTGATCTGTTGGAGTTCCTTTGTATGGTAGTCCAATTGCAGACCACATCAAGGTCATAATCCTTGCAGTCACAATGGTAAAAGCTTTACGATCTGATAGTTCCTCATTAAGTTTTTTCAAAGTTTCAGTTGATTGTTGTAGCTTTCATATTTTGGGTCAGAAACAAAAGCAGAAATGCTGTTCTTAACAGTTTTTAATTCATCCAGGACCTCGCCATGATCTTCCTTTTTACTGTTAAGTAATTGTTTCATCAGAATTAGAGAGCATTGGGTTAAGGTATTGTTCCATTCTGTCATGAAACCTTTTTTCTGTGTCGCATAGGCTGGATATTTTTTCATCCTCAGCCCTCTTGGTATTTTATTCTCTTCGATATAAATTTGCAGGAATTCAATCTCCCACCACAGTTTCAATTCCCTTATTTCCAATTGCTCCCTCCTTGAAAACAGGCTTGCCAGGTCCAATTCATTAAGATCAGTAGTGGGCAGACTCCTAATTAGAGATTGCAATTTAGCTTTTCTGGCTGTGATATTCTCGGTATCCATTATTGTAGTTCAAACAGGCAAACAGTTCAAATTTGAAAAGAACACTGAACTATATCCCAAAAGTTAACTTGTATCTATGTCAAATACAAGTCTAAGGGAATAAATAATGTGTTTTACGACTTCCTTGAATCAGGGTGGCTGTTTTTCTTCAGAGGCTAAACAGGTATAGTGAATGTGTACAAAAAAATATAAAGTTCCAATAACTCCTGTTACCCCTATTTCTTCACAGCCCCTGAGGTTTTCATTCAGTATAGATAAGTCCCACTATGTGTATATGTGGCAACAAAATCTGTAAAAAGTATTGGAAGTCCAAACAAACACATCAAAAACAAGTCACTCACCCTTCTTCTTAAATGTGGGGGCCGAGTTAATTTTCTTTCAGCAGTCACTGATGTATTTCAATGCTGTGAGTCACAGCAAATGTTGGAAAGAAATACCTCCGTTAGTATGAACACTGTGTGGTACATCCAGTGAGAGAGTGTGCTTGTGTAGCTGCTGGGAGCAGTTTGAAGCCAGGACAAACCGCCAAAAAAATGATACAATCCAGGTACTTCCACACAGGTGGAAAAATTCCAGCAGGAAATGGACCGAGATTAAGAGTTTAAAAGTTTCTTTATTGATATCCGTAAAAAGAGTACTGTGAACAGTCACAGAGTAAAGATACAATATCACAGCCTTTAAGCATGTCAGCTCAATAGCTCTATATCAAACAAACCAACATGTTTCGTGCCGGTACAGCACTTTGTCAGGGATAGTAAAGGGTTAACTGCTCACCTGTTAAATACATACCTGGTCCAATCAAAACTAAGCAACATGACCCGGACCAATGAAAAACATAATAGCTGGATTCGTCATGTGTATCATGCAATTGCAATGGTTCATTTGCATGTTTAGCCTGGACCAAAGTTATAACAACAGGTGTTCAGCATAAGAATAAATGATTAATCGTATATACATTAAAATACAACAATAGATATTGAGCTAACAAAATTTACTAAGATCCCAATGTAGATGAATTAAAAAACAAACAAAAAAAAACCCATCAAAATGTACATATAATACTGAGAGCATTCCTGTTTATACCCGGTGACTGTTGTATTCTGACAACGAATATTCTTAATTCCTAGATGTATAACTAATGTATCTAGATAACAAAGTTTAGATCTATCCATTTTATATTATACACCAAGCAAAGTAGCTAAGCAACAATATTAATTAAATATGACTATAGATCTACAAAAATGTATATAAAAGTATACAGTGTATGACTTTAATGTCATTGTTTATATTATTATAGGGAGAATGAAACATGTATGAAAAAATAATAACAACCTGTCATGCGTTCCAACATCTTCAGAGTTATATAGTATGCTATATTGGAATGTATTTTTTCGTTTCAATGTTAAATCATAACGGAAATCTCATTTATTAACATAAGGTTATTTAAAAAAACTGCTTATTGTGATTATGATGTTACATATAAATCAGATGTTGTAGAATAAATATACAGCAAATGCTTTTGATGTTCCTACTTATCTCGTTGTTACATATTTTAAATACTGATAGCGCTTCTATATTTATAAGTTAATATGCAAATGAACATTAAGCGGTCTGGAATGGCATTTATTATCTATAGAGAATTAGTTTTAATATTTTGAACTAGTGCGTGTTATGTGTACGAGTATGAGTAAGTAGTCTAGGGTTGCAATAGGTTTGCCTAAAGTCTTCTGTGCTATTGGCATTGTGAACTTACAAGACTGCATTTAATTTTTGCTTAATTGTACTGTGTGGGGAATATGACATATTACAGTGCCAGTGAGTAGTGCCCTGTACACCGTAAGCCACATAAGTCCCTTCCCTACAGGGTATCACTGTGTCAATTCCAAACTGATGACCTGTTTCCATTTATGATCTCCCGACACTTAAAAAGTTGAATCCTAGATGAGTAGACGACTTTTATATTATTGTGGGGAACATGGCCCGAGTACAATTGGCGCATTGCGCATGCGCGAAAAAACGGTTACGAGTAACTTAGAACAATTACAGGGAACACAGGATTTTAATGATGTCACGGATGACGAAGGGGTGGAGCTACACGGACATTTTAAAAAACGGCAGCCGGGTGAAAAATAAGTGATTTAACTTGAAAATGGATTATGGTTAAAAACTGGCATATATTTGGAAAATATGATCTAGGGCAACTTTATAGATATATGTTAAAACTACTTGTGTTGACTGTCCCTTTAATTTTAGCTTTAGTGTAATGATTACCCTCACACTTCTCACCCCCTGATCCCTCCCCCCCCCACAACAACAGGTCACCCCCATCTTAGGTACTGGCAGACAGTCTGCAAGTATGCAGTTTTATTCTTTTTTTAAAATTCTTTTTTTTATTATTATTTTCTTCAGTGTATAAGTACCCCCTTACCTTCCCACCTACCTGATCCCTCCCAAAAAGCTCTCTTAACCCCCCCATCCCCCTCTAACTAGTTTCCAACAACTTTGGTACTGGCAGCTGTGCTGTCTGCCAGTACCCAATTTTCTATTTTTTTTTTTATTTTTTTTTTAATTTAAAAACAAAACAAATATTTTACTTTAGATGCCACCCTAATTTATTCCACCTCCCCCTTCCAAGATATGTCCCCCTCTTCAATCTAGGATCTTCCTCCCTCCTTTTTCCAGCATTTATTTTTGCTGTAGTGCAGCGGTCCCACCTGTTCCCGCCCCTCCCTCCCCCAGCAATGGGCTGTCCACCCGCCTCTCTCCTAATCCTCCCACACCACTGCTACCCGATGCGGAGAGGGACACAGAGTATGTCTCTCTGCAAGTCTATTTCTGCACTGCCCAACTTGTGGGTCATACAGAAATAGCACAGCAGATAGAGGCCCAGGACAGCAGCGTCGTACAGGGTACAGCACTGGTCCTTAAAGTGACGGTTAAGTTACCTGTATGTTGAACTTGAATTCAATTCTCTGTCCCAAATTAATGAGTTTCATTCATCATCTTGTATGAAATCACCGTGAAATAAAGTTATCACCGTATTAAATACATATTTTCATCTTATCAAAATCAACCAGTTTTTTTTTTTTGTTTGTTTTTTTTAAATTTAAGATCACATTCTGCAAGCAACTAATTGAAATTCTGGCCGTTAGGCAGCCGTCGATCTACGTCAACTGCCTCCTATTTGAACTGCGCATGCGCTACTGTCTCATTATCCATCTTGGACTATGCGCGCTCCCTGTTCAGCGCAGTCGTAATAGCTTGAATTCGGAACGCCCACATTACGTAACATTGTTTGTACAGTAAGAGTATAGTAATTTTCGTTGGAATTTGGTCACGTATAAAAAAAAAAAAAAACTGCTGCTGCTCTCTCGTTCGCACAACATAGTACTGAATGAATACAGTATAGTTATTCTTTCAATACTATGTTGCAAACCGCGAGTCACACATGCACATTGGTGGGTGAGATTGAAGAGTATCGCATGTGCATTAGTACTAGAAATCGGCAATTCATGCATTCGCAATATTTACGATCGTTGTGCACGCGCTTTGGAGATGCGTATAGAGCAGGTGGGACCGCTCTATACGAAACAGCATAGAAAATCCGGAAGTAGAGGTAGGGTGGAGTTTACATGCAAATGGTAGGCAGATTACTATGTTGTAAATAACTAGAAATTGGTCAAATATATTAAAATAAACTTAGTGATCCGCTTATTATGAAATTAATGGATGCATTTATGTCTTCAAATTGTGAAAACTTAACCTTCACTTTA
This sequence comes from Bombina bombina, assembly GCF_027579735.1. Classification (NCBI taxonomy): domain Eukaryota; kingdom Metazoa; phylum Chordata; class Amphibia; order Anura; family Bombinatoridae; genus Bombina; species Bombina bombina. Next base: position 243,407,064 of record NC_069501.1, read on the forward strand.
AAAAAGGGACATTATACACTAGATTTTTCTTTGCATAAATGTTTTGTAGATCTATTAATATAGCCTATACAGGTTTTTTTTTTTTTTTTAATGTTTAGTTTTGCTTATTTTTAATTAACATTGCTCTGATTTTCAGACTCCTAACCAAGCCCCAAAATTTTAAAGAATAATGATGTATACCTACTCCAGCTTGCTCCTGTTTGTGTAAAGAGTCTTTTCATATGCAGATGAAGGCGGTGTCTTTTTTGCTATACAACCACTTTCAGTGGGTGTTCCAGCAGACCTTTTCAACAGAGCTTAACTGGGAGCTTCTTAGTAAGTTTTTAAATGGTTTTATACTGGATTTTTATATCTGTATCTGTGCATATTATTCTTTATAGTAGTGTCTATTATATGCAGTTATATGAAAATTGGTGTATACTGTCCCTTTAAGGGCTAAACGACTAGTTCTGTACAGGGTAGGTGCTGGTCATTAAGGGGTTAAAGTTATTCTAATGTACTTCTATTTTTCTTTTTTGTTATTCTTTGTTGAAGAAATAACTAGGTAGGTTTCTAGAGCAGTACATGGCATGAAATAGTGATGCCTTCTAGTGCTCTTTCAAAACAAACAATATAGTTTTCCTGACACATGCACACTCCTGAGCTTCTTTTCGACAAAAGATAAGAACACAAAGAAAATGAGATCATATAAGTAAATTAGAAAGTTGTTTAAAATTGTATGTTCTACTCGTTAAAGAATGGCTTTGGGTGTCAAGTCCCTTAAAAGCTAGCCTATAAATGTTGAATAAAGTAGTCTCATTAAAATGTATCATGTTACATTATAGAAGGTTCTTAAACGTTTTGTGAACTTGATTTGTACCATACGTGTAATTGGGTGGTCACTACTGCGTGAAGTCAGGTTTATTAACCCCTTAATGACCACAGCACTTTTCCATTTCCTGTCCGTTTGGGACCAAGGCTATTTTTACATTTCTGCTGTGTTTGGCTGTAATTTTCATCTTACTCATTTACTGTACCCATACATATTATATACCGTTTTTTTCGCCATTAAATGGACTTTCTAAAGATACCATTATTTTCATCATATCTTATAATTTACTATAAAAAAAATTATAAAATATGAGGAAAAAAAGGAGAAAAAAAAAAACACACTTTTTCTAACTTTGACCCCCAAAATCTGTTACACATCTACAACCACTAAAAAACACCCATGCTAAATAGTTTCTAAATTTTGTCCTGAGTTTAGAAATACCCAATGTTTACATGTTCTTTGCTTTTTTTGTAAGTTATAGGGCCATAAATACAAGTAGCAGTTTGCTATTTCCAAACCATTATTTTTCAAAATTAGCGCTAGTTACATTAGAACACTAATATCTTTCAGGAATCCCTGAATATCCCTTGACAAGTATATAATTTTTTTTAGTAGACATCCCAAAGTATTGATCTAGGCCCATTTTGGTATATTTCATGCCACCATTTCACCGCCAAATGCGATTAAATACAAAAAATCGTTCACTTTTTCACTAATTTTTTCACAAACTTTTGGTTTCTCACTGAAATTATTTACAAACAACTTGTGTAATTATGGCTTAAATGGTTGTAAATTCTTCTCTGTGATCCCCTTTGTTCAGAAATAGCAGACATATATGGCTTTGGCATTGCTTTTTAGCAATTAGAAGGCTGCTAAATGCCACTGCGCACTACACGTGTATTATGCCCAGTAGTGAAGGGGTTAATTAGGGAGCATGTAGGGAACTTTTAGAGGTAATTTTAGCTTTAGTGTAGTGTAGTACACAACCCCAAGTATTAATCTAGGCCAATTTTGGTATATTTCATGCCACCATTTCACCGCCAAATGCGATCAAATTAAAAAAACTGATCCCCCACCAAACAGATCTCTAACCCTCCCCCTCTGCCTTAATGGGCGCCATCTTGGGTACTGGCAGCTGTCTGCCAGTACCCAGTTTAGTTAAAAAAAGTGTTGTTTTTTTTTTATTTAATTGCCCTTTTCTGTAGTGTAGCTCCCCCCCCCCCCTTTCAGATCCCTTAGATTATTTATTTTTTTAAATGTTGGTTTTTTTACTTTTATTAACATTTATTTTTCTGCAGTGTAGCGGTTCCCTCCCGCTCCCGCCCCGTGCACGCCCGCCGCCCCCGTGCGCGCTCCCGTCTATCCCGCCCCCCTCCACTTCATTCGGCACATCGATGGCCGCCCACCCGCCTCCCAGACTTGCTCCCACCCACCGATGTCCGGTGCAGAGAGGGCCACAGAGTGGCTCTCTCTGCATCGGATGGCCAAGGGGGGTTATTGCAGGATGCCTCGATATCGAGGCATCACTGCAATAACCGGAAAGCAGCTGGAAGCGAGCAGGATCGCTTCCAGCTGCTTTCCAGACCAAGGACGTACGCCACACGTCCTCGGTCATTATCTGTATTTTTTTTTGAGGACGTGTGGCGTACGTCCTTGGTCGTTAAGGGGTTAAAGGGATATGAAACCCAAAATTTTTCTTTCATCATTCATATAGAGAATACAATTTTAAACAACTTTACAATTTACTTCTATTAGTTAATTTGCTTACTTCTCTTGTTAACCTTTGCTGCAAGGTTTATCTAGGCAAGTTCAGGAGCAGCAGAGAACCTAGTTTCTAGCTGCTGATTGGTGGCTACATATATATACCGATTGTCATTGGCTCACCCATTCGTTCAGTTAGAAACCAGTAGTGCATTGCTGCTCTTTCAACAAAGCATACTAAGAGAATGAAACAACTTAGATAATAGAAGTAAATTAGAAAGTTGTTAAAAATTGTATTCTCTATCTGAATCATAAAATAATTTTTTGGGGTTTTATCTCCCTTTAATACCATAACCTATGAACAAAGAAAAGGCCACTTTATGGAAGCGATCTGCACTTGATAACAAAGTGTGATCATAACTTTATTATAAAAAAGGTATACTATACACAAGTGGGTGACATAATCAGATCCTTTTAAATAAATAGCAAAAGTAACAGGGATAATATGTAAAGCTGAACAGTTAGAAATCTATTAGCTCCGTAGTATATTTCAGGTAGAGGTATACACAAGAACACACATATAAAAAGAATACAAAGTAACATAGGCCTTGCATATAAATATACTGTATATTATACAACACTCAGTGTGATTCCAAATACGTCACATGATAGTGCAAACTTGTATCAAAACGCAAATAAATGCCCCTTCGTGATCAAACCAGCTGACATTACTCACCGCAATTGCTCCTTCACTGAGACGTGGCATTGCCATTGTGTCACACTACACAGCTCAATTACAGAACGAAGATAAGAAATAAGCAGTACAATCTACTGTGTATCCCACAACCGCTGTCTACTTTTCCCGCTAACTACGCACTCACTCAACCCTCTGTAACCTGGCGCCAAATTCTAAGCTCACCACGCTGCGACTGACAGCACGTGACATCAGCAATTTAGTAAACTCAAGTCGTCCTTCTTTATTTTGGGCAGAAGCTATAAACAGATTTTTTAATGGCAGTTATACAAAAGTAAGCATTGTAATAACTTTGTAAAAACTATAGTCACTCAGTATAATAGCTATCCGTTTTCCTGTTTATTTGATATTTGTATACTAATATACATCTGCCAGTACCAATCATGGCGGTTACACTGGTAGAGGCTGACGGAATTCGGTCTATTCAGTAAGGCATCAGTTCGGGCACAAAGTAGTAGGTACGTCATTCTAGCGCCAATTCGATCGTTCAAAGTGTGTTACATTTGTGTAACTAAATGTTTTTCTCACTGTTTTACTACCGTATTTGAAACGGAGTATGAATTACAGATTTCAATGCAATCTCGGTTTCGTATTGGAATGATAATCCCGCTTCTACAAATCTTGATGATAAAGTAATTTCGACAAAACCTTTTTTTAGTATTTGAACCGCATTGCTTTGTTGTGCGTAATTACTGTGCTCCATAAATATTGGTTAGTTGTGTAACTATATTTTGGCGTTCGTTTCACTTGACATTTAGTAACAAATGAAATACCTATTTTGTGTATATATTATATCTATGCAGAAAACAAATGTATGATGACTTACAGAGCTCTGCACATTGTGCCAACTGGATTTAAAGGGATGGTAAAACCAAGCTTTTTTTTCTTTCATGATTCAAATAGAGCATGCAATTTTAAGCAAATGTCAAATTTACCCCTATTATCATTTTTTATTCCTCTTTGTATCTTTATTAAAAGCAGTAATGTAAGCTAAAGAGGCGTAACTAGAAACCACAGGGCCCGGGTGCAAAAATCTAAGCCCCCCAACAGTGGATTGATACATATCTTCTTTTTTTTTTTTTTTTTTTATATTTAACACAGAAAAAAAAATGTGAATCAGATTACATGTCTGCAAAAGGAGGTACCCTGTGCCCACAGTCTGTGAGATGGTCTGAACCCCTATTACTGTATATAGTGACACTGTTTAACCCACCAGTACTGTATATAGTGAGTCAGTGACACAGTCTGTAATCTGCCGGTGAGATGGCTGGCCTGACCCTACCCACACCAGTACTTTATAAAGTGACCACAGTAGTCTGTGACATGGTCCAGCCCCCCTGTACTGTGTATAGTGGTACTGTATAGACTGACACTGTTTACCCCCCCCCCCCCCCATGCTGTAGTAACAAGGTCTGTAATTTGCTGGTTCCACAAACATATACACACACAGTCACATACATACATAAATACACACACAGTCACATACATACATAAATACACACACAGTCACATACATACATAAATACACACACAGTCACATACATACATAAATACACACACAGTCACATACATACATAAATACACACACAGTCACATACATACATACATACACACGCACACATAAACAGCAATAGGTAAAACAGAAACACTAACCCCTGTAGTCAGAGACACCAGTGAAGCATCATGTCACACTCACATGATATCAGTGCTTTTTTTTTTTTTTTTTAAGCAGGGCCTCCACCCTTGGGGGCCCAGTCGCAATTGCAACTCCTGCACCCCCTGTAGTTTCGTTCCTGGAGCCGCCCAATTTTTGTTCAGCACTCTAGCTAGTGCTTGCTGATTGGTGGCTACCCACCAATAAGCAAGTGCAACCCAGGTTCTGACCAAAAATGGTCTGGCTCTTAAAGGAATTTTCCAGCCAAAATTGTAAACCATATAGTTGCATTTCGGTATTGGACAGAAGCAATTTTGTAATATACATGCATTAGCAAAAATGCTTCAAATTAAAGCTATAACTGTTTCAAACGTGTATTTAAGTATGCACCGTGCACCAGCATTTTAAACTTGGCACTTGATCGGAGAGCCTAAGGTGCTTATACCATCTAGTAATGATTCAATTTGTTAATTGCTGACATGATACAAGCCCCACTGATTATCTGAACAGCTGCATTATTAAAATGTGGGTGCATGGACAATATCTAGCTATGCTTCACATGCACGTGCAGAGAAAAATGTTAACAATAAAACAGTGATAACTTTTACTAGAAGCATTTTTGCCAATACCTATGTTTCTAATCAAACGTAATAACTATATGTGCATTTTAAAGTGAAGGTCAACTTCACTCAACTGCCCCACGGCATCGGATAAACTTTGCAAAATGAGGGTGGGTTTAATTTATCAATTTTTTTAGATTTCATTATTTTTTTTAAATCTTTACCTTTTTGAGCTCTCCGACGATAAGCGCATCTCTCCCGCCCGGCATTTTGTCAAATTGATTGACAGATGAAGATTCTTAAAAGAACTAATCCTTGTTTCCAAGGATTTGTTCTTTTAAGAGTCTTCATCTGTCAATCAATTTGACAAAATGCCGGGCGGGAGAGATGCGTTTATCGTCGGAGCGCTCAAAAGGTAAAGATTTAAAAAAAATAATAAAATCTAAAATATGTGACAAATTAAACCCACCCTCATTTTGCAAAGGTTATCCGATGCCGTGGGGCAGTTGAGTGAAGTTGACCTTCACTTTAATTTTGACTGGAATGTCCCTTTAAGCTTACATTCCTGCTTTTTAAAATAAAGATACCAAGAGAACGAATAAAAAAATACTATGAGTAAATTAGAAAGTGGATTAAAATTGCATGCTCTATCTAAATCATTAAAGTTTAATTTTGACTTTAGTCATGTATCTTATTTCTGAACTGTAGCCAATAAGTGTTAAAGGGACAGTATACTGTAAAATAATTTTTCGCTTAATATGTTTCTATTTTTTTTTTTTTACCAACTGCAGAATATAAAATGTATGAGAAGTGATGGTAAATTCAAAACCTTTAAATTTTTTGCCATTCAATGTAAAATTTAACAATAATGTTAGTTTGATGAAAACACAGAAATGTAAAACTTACATTAGTAACTTATATATAACCACTACTTTGCTATTGCACGCACCAGCAGCCCAATTCCGGGGACAATTTGTTTGCTGATAATAATAAGCCCCACTGAGTAACAATTGACATATCACAGTCGGAGCAATCCGTTTTTTATGACATTCACTGGTTATCACATTTAATCTGTTCTCTTAATGTACTAAATATACATATATTATTTTATCTACTGCTCACAATCAAAAATCAGTCTAAGTGTTCGCTTGTAAGGAGATTAACATTTCAAGAAATATACATATATAATGAGGACTTTTTTACTGTTTATTATCTACTATTCATTTATATTGATATTTATATTTTTAATATAGTGCCAATAATGGTAGTCTGCTCGTATAGCGATCATGTTGCTAAGTTATATAATATTTTTATCACATTATCATTATGTTAAACACCTTGTTATTTGGTTATTCAGCTCTGTTGTAACCATGACGAGTAGTTGATTATCCCCACAAGGTTTTGATTGACAGGGTAAAAGCCCAATGAGTTGTTTTGACATACAACCAACCATAAACTTTCGCAACACACCGGGAAAACTTTGAATGGAGACTATTTAAGATAGGAAAATAGAAGTTCCATAACTACCCTCTTGAGAAAGTCTTGGTGTCACCAGATGAAACGCGTTGAGGTTACGTGTACCTCTATCAACGCAAGTTGTACAGCAGCCTTCGAGAGTTAATCACCTGGAGGACTGGCGCAAACAGCAGGAGACCTATTCAATACTAGACGGTCCCACACTTGCCGAGAAGGAGTACACGGTGATATTATGCACTAATTTAACCCTTTCACAGGTGGATTAAAATAAAAAAAGTACACATATACCTTTTTAATGGCAAAGATTAAATATATAACATTTGATTAGTTAAGTTTTACCATCACTTTAAAGTGATTGTAACCCCCCCCCCCCTCCCTTTAAATAAACAGATCCTGAATGTCTGTAATATTTTAGATGGAGTCTAATCCATCACTTGTAATAAATATGCTCTAGAGTCTATAAAATACTTTTTAATGTAGAGCTGAAATTCAAATACCCCGCACACTGGCCATTCACTTCAAAAGTAATTATTTTTGCTGAGATAACGTTTTGAAATGTTCCCAATCAGCGCTCTAGCCATACTGTTCAAACTAATAGCTCACCAAAAATAATTCCTTTTGAAGTGGGTGGCTGGAGCGCAAGGTATTAGAACAACATTAAAAAGTAAGTTCTAGCGCATACCTTCATTACAACTGATGAATTAAACTCCATCTAAAATATCACTAACATTCCAGACCTGTTTATACAAAGGGGGGCGTTTACCATAACTTTAAGCAAAGTGTCAAGGAGAATGTTTAAATAAAAATAAATTCGTATAGTGTTTTTTTTTTTTAGGCCAAAACATTTTATCACTGAGCAGCTGTCATCTGGAGAGTAGTAGAGAAATTAGAGATGCTCAGCCTGACTTCTCACAGCAGAAGGTGCATTTTTTTATTTCTCAATAACACGTTTAATTTTCATTCTTCTGAGGCCCTCGTAGCCATAATTAGATCGTTTTCTCACGTTTGCATACATTTTGAATATGTTCTTTCCCATGCCCTTAGTTTTGTTATCCCTGTATAAGGCTCTTCAGAATATCCTGTCAAAAAATATTGTTTGTCCACAATCGACCAAAAAAAATAACTGATTAAGAACTCTTGATTAATATTGTTATCTTGAGAAAAGAATAGGAACCCCTACCAGGCTAAGGTTTAATGGGCAATTAGAATAGTATATAAACAAGCTTTAACAAAGTGGGATTATAACAATATTGTTTTTACTACTAATATAACAGAATAAAAAAATAACATTTATTACAGGGTGTCTTGCAAGACAATAAAAACAATAACACAATAAAACAATTAGCAATGTCTCCATTGGGGTATAAAAATATCCCCAGCAGGGGGGAAATAAAAAAAGTAATGAAAAGATAAAACAGAATAAAAAAAATAGTGAGTGAGTCCCAAAAAGAATATATAAACGATATTGATCCTCAGGGGTGGATAAAGACCCCAAGTAGGGCTAAACGTGTCGTTATTCCCCTAAAACTCAGGCTCGAGTTTTCTCTGAACGGTAAGCAACTCTGCAATTTTTAGACATTTTTTGGGAGATTTTGCACATTATTTTTCTTTCCTTTCAAGTTTTTTTCACGTAAGGATCTCAACTTTATTATAAGGATTACAGATCCAGGATTCACCCACAGGAAATGTATCACATTTATTATTTACATTTTTTTTTAATCGGATTTACGTTCACCACTGAGGACCAATATCGTTTATATATTCTTTTTGGGGCTCACTCATAGACTTTTTATTAAGGATTACTCCTAAGGATTATTATTATTTTTTATATACAATTTCTTTTCAGCATCAGGAGACTTTACATCATTAGATTTTTCACATATATTCACATTTTTTTTTGACATATATTTATTTTTTCTTCTATTTTATCTTTTCATTACTTTTTTTATTTTCCCCCAGCTGGGGATATTTTTATACCCCATTGGAGACATCGCTAATTGTTTTATTGTGTTATTGATTTTATTGTCTTGCAAGACACCCTGTAATAAATGTTATTTTTTAATTCTGTTATATTAGTAGTAAAAACAATATTGTTATAATCCCACTTTGTTATTGCTTGTTTATATACTATTCTAATTGCCCGTTAACCAACTTTAGCCTGGTAGGGCTAAATCCCACTTTCGAATTACTTGTTTATATACTATTCTAATTGCCTGTTAACAAACTTCCATATATTCTATTCACATTTTTTGACATAATATAGTTTATATATATATATATATATATATATATATATATATATATATATATATATATATATATATATATATATATATATATATTTTCTTCTGTTTTATATTTTCATTACTTTTTTTTTCTTCTTAAATGGCAAGAGTCCACAGCTGCATTCATTACTTTTGGGAAATAAGAACCTGGCCACCAGGAGGAGGCAAAGACACCCCAGCCAAAGGCTTAACTACTCCTCCCACTCCCCTCATCCCCCAGTCATTCTTTGCCTTTCGTCTCAGGAGGATGGCAGAGACGTGTCAGAATTTTAATTTTTGTTTTTGTCTCTTATGGAGGGTAGTACTCTTCGGTTTGGGACTGGAGTTTTAAGTAGTCCTGTCAGTTTCTTAGTGAGGGCCTGGATGAAAGTTAGAGTCCGGAGATGCAGGAAGTTTCTTTCTGCGAAACCATCCCGGCTCATATTAACAACTCCTCAAGCAAAACAGAAGAAAGAATATATATATATATATAACTATATTATGTCAAAAAATGTTCTCATAAAAAAATTGTATATTATATATGTGAAGTTCGATAACGCTGATTGCTTGAGGAGTTGTTAATATGAGCCGGGATGGTTTCGCAGAAAGAAACTTCCTGCATCTCCGGACTCTAACTTTCATCCAGGCCCTCACTAAGAAACTGACAGGACTACTTAAAACTCCTGTCCCAAACCGAAGAGTACTACCCTTCATATTAACAACTCCTCAAGCAATCAGCGTTATCAAACTTAACATATATAATATACAATTTTTTTCAGCATCAGGAGACTTTACATCATTAGATTTTTCACATGTATTCTATTCACATTTTTTGATATGTATATACAGTACATACAGTATATATATTTATTTATTTTTTCTTCTGTTTTATCATTTCATTACTTTTTTTTATTTTCCCCCAGCTGGGGATATTTTTATACCCCATTGGAGACAAATAATAATGTCAAATAGCCGGTAGCCCAGCACTCCAACCTATGTGCCCAAATAGTGACCTGGGTGTAATCCTCAAGTTTCAGATACACAACATAGTAATAAAGGAGGGCACTCACAGAATTTGAAATAGTCATTAAGAATTTTTTATTGTGAGTACATCAAGCGTTATGCGTGAAATGTCATGGTCGATGTTTCGGCTCTTATAATGAGCCTTCTTCAAGACTAATTTTAAATCTATAAAAATAGAAAAAATCATTTGTATAGTGCAGGGCAAGTGAAAACAAACAAACAACAAGCGCACCCACCACCACACATAGAAATAAAATTAAATTGATAAACCAGCATTCAGGCCCAAAACAGGATAGTCTGAGGATAGATGGTCAGCATAGAACATGGAATGCATCAAGTTCACATTAGCCTTACTACTGAGATGGCAACAATATACACACAAAGCACCAGGGATATCAAGAAATTTTTCCTAGGTCCCCACAGGCTGCATGAAACACTGCCGCAGGGTGGCATGAACCATTAAAAACCATAACAGGCACATTTCCGGTTAAGATACAGTTCTAACCCTTAAGCTAGAAGACAAAACTGAAAACAAGGCACCATGGTGCTTATCTTTACCAATGTGTTACCCCATCCGTAACTATATAGCGCATATAAAACTATGGCAAGAGGCGTGGTGCTGCAGTTCATCACAATGGTAGCGTGCATTCAAAGTGCTAATCAATAGGCAAAAAGTTAAGCACTACTTCATTTTAGGGACTCGGAGTCACCACAATAATCAAATATATAAATAATGTATATGGCCCTATATGCGGATCCCGCCGTGGCTGCAAACATGACTAACCACCAATGAGGTTAGTGAAAATTTAACTAAAACAAGAATGACTAACCAACTGGGCAGTATCCAACTGTTAACTGTAAGACCGCAGACTAATCAGCGGATCCATTTATCCTCTCAATGTAGGGTCGCTATAGGAGCCATTTGGCTCTGTAGTAGAACAGTGTGTGGTAACATCTAGAAAACTACTCGTAAAGTGCACAATCTAGCAATTCTAACCCATATTTTTTGGAACTTAAACATCCCATCTTTACTTTTGGAGCAATGCTTATTGACAGGATTGCCCCCTTCAAAAGGGGTGGTGACAGAGACATGGAACTGTTGCGATGTGAGACCAGGTGGATTTACTGCATTAACACCCTGTCTCCTAATGGACTTAATGTACACATTGATTGTTCCCTGTTTTTCTAAAGCTACTATTTTGTCTATCTGGGTTACACAATTTTGAAACCTTAGGCACCCACATCCACTTTTATATAGGGTCCCGTTCAGCCCCCGATAGTTGGCACGCTTTATAGCTATCGGAAGTTTGGCCACCCAAGTCTTATTCGGGTTTTTTGCATCATCCCCTAGGAGCAACTCCATTCTAGTCATCTTGAGCTTGGGGACTATACATATTTGTTTTAAGGTATTGTTGCTCTACCCGGGTACCCTTGGATAGATTCAGAGTTTTTCAAGCCTATGACTGTCTCCCAGTGGTTAGCTCTTGTGTGTGGTCATTTTACATTTATAGCATGGCGTGCTCTTGGAGTTCCCTATGAACGATCCTGACAGTGGAGGATCTTATATGCTCGTTGGATATGTATGCTTACGGCGAACATTGGTGCTTAGTTCACTATAGGTCCTTGTATATTGGGGCTCGGGTCCGCAGTTATTTTCGGCTTTTATATCTTGAACTGTATTTTTATATGATTTCCAGCTAACTCTGATAGGTAATTCCTGGTTGTACCTGGTGTTTCTATGGTGCTTACACTCGGTGCTGTTTTCTTATACCTGACAATCTGGGTTTGCATGTCGTTTGACTCAAAATGTTCATCCCGTTTCTGACAGATTTACATTTAGGTTTTTTTATGCTTTACTCAACAGATGACTGCACCAGTGTATCACGCCACTTACGCTAACAGCTGTTCTGACTAATGAGGCTTTACACGCTATTTAAGGGTGTGCTGTGAATGCCTTCAATATCTGTTTCTCATTCCCCGTCTGGAGCATAAGGTATGTCATGATACAAGTGTTTACTTTTTACTCTATGTGATCGCCGGTGCCCTCTGTTTGTTTTTATCCTGGATGACCTGTTACGTTGTTTCAGTGACTCAGGGTGGTCATTTATATGGCCCAGTTTGAAGTGATTGCTAATCTTTACGATAGGTGTAGCCAGTTGCTCATGCGGGGCTTGATTATTATTATTATTATTATTTTTCTTTTTTTTCTTTTACTGAGGCTCTTTGGGTCTGTGACACTCCACAAACAGTTCTGGACCTGCCATACTGTTTTGAACTTCTGTTTTAAGTATTGCCCCTTTATTAAAGCAGACGCTGTCCTTGCATACAGCAACATTTGCTTTAGTTCAATATGGGTTAGAATTCCTAGATTGTGCACTTTTCGAGTAGTTTTCTAGATGTTACCACACACTGTTCTACTACAGAGCCATTGGCTCCTATAGCGACCCCACATTGAGAGGATAAATGGATCCACTGATTAGACTGCGGTCTTACAGTTAACAGTTGGATACTGCCAGTTGGTTAGTCATTCTT
>NC_069501.1:243429838-243484838 GCF_027579735.1 Bombina bombina
TCTATAGAGCCAATCCTAATCCCCTGTAAATGCTGTCTTAACTTAAGAGCTAAGGGCTCAATGGCTAGGTCAAATAAAAGGGGAGAAAGTGGACAGCCCTGCCGAGTACCTATTTGGAGATGGATTAAGTTAGATTCTAGCTGATTGACAATAAGTTTTGTTGAAGAATTTTCACAGAGATTTTTGATAAAGAACAAAAAAGTTATCTTTAAAACCAAAGTGAGGAAACGTGGCTAGGATATTTTGAAAAAGTACTGAATCAAACGCTTTTTCAGCATCGATTGAGATAATTGCAGAGTCTGGCTGATCTTGTGAAAAGTCTTCTAGAGAGTTATGAAAATAGTCCAGGACCAAGAAGAGTTCTCTGATTTTAGCTGCCGAGTTACGCTTAGAGAGAAAGCCCACTTGGTCTTTGTGTATAAGAATCCCTATTTCCTGCTGCAATCTTTTGGCTAAAATAGATGTGAGCAACTTCTAGTCAGAATTAAGTAATGCAATAGGGTGATAAGATTCCTTTTTCAAAGGATCTTTTCCTTGCTTTAAGACTAAATATGTAGTAGATTCAGCAAAGGTCAGGGGAATAGGATTATTTTTTAAATGAGGAGTAATGATTGGGGCCAAAATCTTAAAGAACTCATTTGGGAGTGAATCTGGACCGGGAGCTTTATCCAAACGCAATCCTTTAATATTTTGAAGTATCTCTTGTTCGGAGATAGCGCAATAGCTAGAATTAACGCTCCTATCATTCAACGATGGATAATTAAAATAATTCCAAAATTGTTCTGATGCAGCCATATCGGAATTTCTAAAGGAGTAAATGTCTTTGTAGTAATCAAAAAAAATATTAAGGATTTCTTTAGGGGTTTTAAATAAAGAGTCTCGTTCCTGGATTAATTTGATGGCAGTATTTCCTCGAGTATTTTTAAATAGCTTAGCTAGCAATTCTCCTGCTTTGTTTCCATGCCGATAAAATCTAGCTTTGGACTTTAAATCAGCCTGGCTGTCAGTTGAGTAAGTGTCTCTCTCTCTCCCTCATGGCCGAGGTATATCTTCTCCAATTTGCTGGTGCAGGTTGGTTTAGATATGTTATACGCGTTAGTAAGTGCTTTCTGCACCTCATTTTCTCTAAGAGCAGCTTTTCTCTTAAGTTCAGCCATATATGCAATAATATCACCCCTTAATACCGCCTTACCAGCTTTTCAGAGTAAATTTGGATTTTCTACTGAACCCAGGTTCAGGGAGAAATATTCCTTCATTTTAGAAATTAGACAGTTTTTAAGTTTTAAAAATAAAAAATTTTGGGGGGGAAAAGCGGAGAAAAATAGGGTCTTTTTTATTCAGCGGGATATCTAAGATAATTGGAGCATGATCTGAAATAGTAATTTGTGTAATTTTAACTTTATCCCCAGTTTTCAATAGATTATCGCTAACTAAAAATAAATCATTTCTAGAAAGAGAATTGGTGTTTCTGGCCTTGCATGTGAAATCTCTTTGATCTGGATGTTGTATCCTCCAGATATCTTTAAGAGCTAGATTTCTAAACAAGGTTTTAAACATCTTAGCTTCTAAATTATCTCTCTTGGATTTGAGAGAAGTACGGGCTTGCCTGAGTCTATCAAGGGGGACCAGAGGTGCCATGTTGAAGTCCCCTGCTAGGATTATCATCCCTTCACCGATTTGTAAGATTTTAGCTTGTAAAGATTCTCAGAACCTTACCTCAAAGTTGTTTGAGGCATAAAGGTTGCAAAGTGTAAGTATAGAGTCTGCAAGTTTTAATTTTTAAAATCAAGAATCTACTTTCTTGGTCATAAAATGCTGATATTACTTCATATTTGGGGATTTTTCCCCAATAAGAAGGCCACCCCTCTTTTTCTGCCTATACTTGGCGTAAAAAAAAATCTTCTTTACCCAGGAAAATCTCAGTTTCAATGATTCCTCAGCATTAAGATGAGTTTCCTGGAGAAAGGCGATATCTGAATTAAGCTTCCTCAGATGTGAAATAACTGTTTTGCGTTTAATGAGAGATGAGATGCCTCCAATATTCCAGGAGGTTAAAATCAATGTTTTTATTTTAGACATTTAAATAAAAAGGGGTGAAGAGGGAAGGGGAAGCACCTGGCAAAAAAACAGAGATGACAAGGGGAGCAAAAAGTTATTTGAAGAGCCATCGTTGTTAGATACAATTTTAAATAGTATGTAAGATCCTGTATTGATCTACTTAGTACATTTTTCAGCATAAAATGTTTCTGCCTCAGAGGCTGACTCAAAAAATACATTTGGCTGTGAAGTTCCACTTTTAGTTTGGCAGGATAGATTACCGTAGCAGATAGGCCTTAATTAATCAGTCTGCCACAAATTGGGGAGAGCTCCTTCCTTGTCATGGATGTCTCGTAAGCAAAATCTTGAAATAGTAATATTTTGGATTCTTTTAGAAGAATTGGCGAATTTTTGCGAAATAATTGCATTATCTTAACTTTGTCTTGATAATTTAAATATTTCACTATTATTGGTCTAGGTCTAGAGTTAGCATTATCTGATGAGGGAGGTCTCCCCAGTCTGTGTGTTCTCTCAACAGCAAGAGGTAGCATTTCCTGAGGAAATTTTAGTAGTTGTGGGAGAGCCTCAGCGGCGAATTTCAATAGATCTGTGTATTCCTATCTTCCATCACCTCCCCAAGGTTCATAAATCCTTGGAGGAGGTGAAGGGAAGACCGATTGTTTCAGGAATAGGTTCTCTATTTGAAAACCTCTCAGGTTGGATAGAGTCTCTACTCCAGCCCATTGTCTACCAGTTACCTTCTTATTTGAAGGATACCACCCACCTACTTAATAGCCTGGATAAAATCTCCTGGGATGAGGAGTGTGAATGGCTGACCGTATATGTGGTCAGCCTTTACTCCACTATACCACACGAAGATGGATTAGAGGCAATTAAATTTTCTCTAGATATGTATACTACTTATGATGACAATCTGAAAGGATTTGTGTTGAGGGTCATCAAATTCCTTCTAGAACACAACTACTTTAAGTTCGGAGATGGCTTCTACCTACAAAGACGTGGGACCGCTATGGGGGCTAAATTTGCCCCTTCCTATGCCAACCTGTTTATGGGTTGGTGGGAGCGGTCCCACGTCTTTGGGGAACAGAACCCATTTAGGTCCAGAATCAAGACATACAAGAGATTTATTGATGATCTCTTGTTTGTATGGACAGGAGGTACCGAAGCAAAGGCAGATTTCATCAAGTATCTAAACAAGAATCAAGTCAACCTCAGATTTACTGCAGAATCAGGAACTGTGGAGATACCATATTTAGATGTAATCCTTAAAGGGTCGGTTTCTACAGGCAAAGTAACTACTGGTCTGTATAGAAAGCCTATATCTTCCAATACTATCCTCCACGCAAAGTCCTCACATCCAAAACACACTGGATTTGGCGTAGCCAAAGGCCAGTTCATCAGACTCAAGCGCAATTGCACTCTTGAGTCAGATTTTCTAGTTGAGGCAGACAAACTGAGGGATCAATTATTGGAGAGAGGGTACTCAAAAAAGACAATAAATAGGGCTTTGCTTGAAGTTAAGAGACTAGACAGGGATTCACTACTACAGGGCTCCAAAACTAAAAGCAAATATAGATCTCAGGAAGATAGACCCTGTTTTGTTACAACTTATAGTCCACAGTTTGAAGAAATATGCAATATTGTGAAAAGACACCTATCAATAGTGACAGGAGAAGACAGTTTAAAGGATTATGTGTCAAAGGGATGCAGCTTCATTTCTAAGAGGGGCACAACATTAGGCAACATACTATCTCCATCTATGTTACAAAGTAAGCATACGAGAACTAGTAGCTGGCTTACCTCCAAAGGTCACTACAAATGTCACTTTTCACAATGCATAGCTTGTAATCATATGAGACCCACTAAACACTTCCAATCTTATGTAACCCAAAGAGTATTTGATCTAAGTGAGTGCACGAACTGTCGCACAAAATTTGTGATCTATCTTGCAGAATGCTCCCAATGTAAATTACAGTACGTGGGGTGCACCTCAAGGGAGGTGCGCTCACGGATAAGGGAGCACCTTAACAATATTGAGCAAGAAATAGATTGTTCAGATCTTGTGCGACATTTTATACAAGAGCACAACAAAAAAGTTACCACCTGGTGTGTAATTGAACGTATAAAAGTAGGTCCCAGGGGAGGTGATAAAACAGTGAAAATGTTTTATAGAGAAGCCTTTTGGATATTCTTATTGAGAACTAGAAAACCTCAAGGGTTTAATATTAGTGGCGACATAATCAATTTTTGGCAAAGAGTATAAACACCAGTGTCATTAGTAAATTTTCTAGTACAAGAAATATTTTTCTCCACATCAATGAGCCTAAGTAGGGTGACTTACAGAGAGGAATAGAGTCCCCTTTATAAGACATGTATTAGCCAAGAGAATTTATATTAATCAATTAATTTTAACATATGCATAATGTTTTATACTTGGCTAATTCTTTAAGGCTCAATTAAACAGGGAGATGTTGGTAATTTATGAAATATTTGTGTTTCTGTTTGCATTGATGTGCTTCACTGATTATTATGTAACCACATTCTGAGTGTATCCATTTACCCCAACACATGCCCAGTATCTTTCCGAGGTCTGTTTTTTAGAAATTCTGCCACAGTGTTTTTGTATTAATTTGATTAGGGTGGCTATTTAAAAGTTGATTGGCCACCAGTAAGCATCTACGATTAAGGCATACTAGCCGAAACGCGTCAGATGCTACGCTAAACAGCACTGCCTCTGTGCAGTTTTTACTACCTGATATGTAGTAGCCTGTGATAAGAGGAATAAAAGTTTATTTAAACTCTACCTGAGGCTCGCTGGTTTTTTCTTCATGTTTGGAGATCTGTGTATTGTCTAACTTCTGGGACCACAATTATTCTAACATTATTTCTCCTTGAATGATTTTCTTAATCTTCAATCTTATTCTGTAACCCTGCCAAGGAAAGAGAGTTTGTCTGTATCTTAGTATTCTGTGTATCTGTAAGATCCTCTAGGTCGGACACCCTTTGTTCAACCTCCTAAATTCTCGTGGAGAACTGCCTGATTTTGTTTGAAAGAGTAAGCAGATCCTGCTTGATTTCTATTTTAAGTGACTCAAACTTTGGGTTTAGGGCATCTAGGATATTATTCACTAAGACTTGTGAGTTAGTTGCGTCATTAAATCTTGTAATGGTTCCTGGCTCAGGATGCAATTCCACAAGGGTCTCTGCTACAGCTTTGTTCTTCCTATCTCTGGGTCTAGAAGCCATGGCTGGAGAGGTGGTTTCTTTCATGTAATTGGCAAGAGTCCATGAGCTAGTGACGTATGGGATATACAATCCTGCCAGGAGGGGCAAAGTTTCCCAAACCTCAAAATGCCTATAAATACACCCCTCACCAAACCCACAATTCAGTTTTACAAACTTTGCCTCCTATGGAGGTGGTGAAGTTAAGTTTGTGCTAAGATTTCTACGTTGACATGCGCTTCTCAGCATTTTGAAACCCGATTCCTCTCAGAGTACAGCGAATGTCAGAGGGATGTGAAGGAAGTATCACCTATTGAATGCAATGGTTTTCCTTACAGGAAATCTATTCCATAGGTTCTCTGTTATCGGCCATAGAGATTCATCTCCTACCTCCCTTTTCAGATCGACGATATACTCTCATATACCATTACCTCAACTGATAACTGTTTCAATACTGGTTTGGCTATCTGCTATATGTGGATGGGTGTCTTTCGGTAAGTATATTTTTATTACTTAAGACATCCCAGCTATGGTTTGGCACTTTATGCATTTATATAAAGTTCTAAATATATGTATTGTACTTATATTTGCCATGAGTCAGGTTCATGTATTTCCTTGTGCAGACTGTCAGTTTCAAATTTAGGGAAAATAAACATATTAAGAAATATTTTTCTCACCTGGGGTTTAGACTTTTTTTCAAATTGACTACTTTTTTTCTTGCAAATTGCAAGCAGTACTAGGCCCGCGGGTGCGCCAAATGCTAGACTTTATTGCGTCATTTTTGTTGCGAGAATTTTTTGACGCGAAAAGTAAGTCCGTTGACGCAAGTTCTGCATTTCTGGCGTTGTAGTTAGCGCCGAAGCCTTACACACGGTTGCGTCAGTGACGCAAGTATGTCATTTCCGGATATTGTTGGCGCCAAAAAAATTTCACTTACGCTGTGCATCATGCTTGGTGCCAAATTTTTCATTTATTTAATACCCCATTGCTGTTTGTCTCTTGCCTTTTTCTATGTCAGAGGGCTATGCTCTTTGCATTTTTTCCCGTTCCTGAAACTGTCATATAAGGAAATTGATAATTTTGCTTTATATGTTGTTTTTTCTTTTACATTTTGCAAGATGTCTCAATCTGATCCTTCTTCAGAAGTATCTGTTGGAACTTTGCTGCCTGACATCGGTTCTACCAAACCTAAGTTCATTTGTTGTAAGATTGTGGAAATTATATCTCCGAATGTAATTTGTAATAGTTGTTATGATAAACTTTTACATGCAGATAATGTGTCCATCAGTTATAGTACATTGCCAGTTGCAGTTCCGTCAACTTCTAATGTAAATGATCTACATATGAATTTTAAAGAATTTGTTACTGATTGTATTCAGAAGGCTTTGTCTGCATTTCTGCCTTCTAATAAACGTAAAAGGTCTTTTAAAACTTCTCATTCAGTTGATAAAATTTCGAATGACCGACAACATAATGATTTATCCTCCTCTGATGAGGATCTATCTGATACAGAAGATCCTTCCTCAGATATTGACACTGACAAATCTACTTATTTATTTAAAATGGAGTATATTCGTTCTTTATTTAAAGAAGTGTTAATTACTTTGGATATTGAGGAAACCAGTCCTCTTGACGTTAAGTCTAGTAAACGTTTAAATGCTGTTTTAAACCTCCTGTGGTTACTCCAGAGGTTTTTCCTATTCCTGATGCTATTTCTGATATGATTTCTAAGGAATGGAATAAGCCAGGTACTTCTTTTATTCCTTCTTCAAGGTTTAAAAAATTGTATCCTTTACCAGCAATTTCTATAAAGTTTTGGGAAAAAGTCCCCAAAGTCAATGGGGCTATTTCTACTCTTGCTAAACGTACCACTATTCCTATGGAAGATAGTACTTCCTTTAAGGATCCTTTAGATAGGAAGCTTGAATCTTATCTAAGGAAAGCCTAAGATTTAGCGCATCAAGAATTGGATTCTGACATATCTAGCATTATTTGCTTACTGCAATATGCTAATCATTTTATTTGTGATGCAAAAATTGATGTTAGATCCATGTCTTTAGCTATTTTAGCTAGAAGGGCTTTGTGGCTTAAATCTTGGAATGCTGATATGACATCTAAGTCTAGATTACTATCTCTCTCTTTCCAAGGTAATCATTTATTTGGTTCTCGGTTGGATTCTATTATTTCAACTGTTACTGGGGGGAAGGGAGTTTTTCTGCCTCAGGATAAAAAACCTAAGGGTAAATCTATGGCTTCTAACCGTTTTCGTTCCTTTTGTCAAAATAAGGAACAAAAATCTAATCCTTCCCCCAAGGATTCTGTTTCTAATTGGAAGCCTTCCTCAAATTGGAATAAATCCAAGCCATTTAAGAAACCAAAGTCAGCCCCTAAGTCCGCATAAAGGTGCAGCCCTCATTCCAGCTCAGCTGGTAGGGGGCAAATTAAGGTTTTTCAAGGATATTTGGATAATTTCTGTCCAAAATCAATGGATTTAGAGCATTGTCTCTCAAGGGTATCGAATAGGATTGAGAGTAAGACCTCCTGTGAGAAGATTTTTTTCTCTCTCGCATCCCAGCAAATCCAGTAAAAGCTCAGGCTTTCCTGAAGTGTGTTTCAGACCTGGAGTTTTCAGGGGTAATCATGCCGGTTCCTTTTCAGGAACAAGGTTTGGGGTTTTATTCAAATCTATTCATTTTCCCAAAGAAGGAAAATTCATTCAGACCAGTTCTGGATCTGTAAATTTTGAATCGTTATATAAGAGTACCAACTTTCAAGATGGTGACTATAAGGACTATTCTGCCTTTTGTTCAGCAAGGACATTATATGTCTACAATAGACTTGCAGGATGCATACCTTCATATTCCGATTCATCCAGAACATTATCAGTTCCTGAGATACTCTTTTCTAGACAAGCATTACCAATTTGTCGCTCTCCATTTGGCCTAGCAACAACTCCAAGAATCTTTTCAAAGGTTCTAGGTGCCCTACTCTCTAATCAGAGAACAGGGTATTGTGATGTTTTCTTATTTGGATGATATCTTGGTACTAGCTCAGTCTTTATGTTCTGCAGAATCTCACACGAATCAACTAGTGTTGTTTCTTCGAAAGCATGGTTGGAGGATCAATTTACCAAAAAGTTTCTTGATTCCTCAGACAAGGGTCACCTTTTTAGGTTTCCAGATAGATTCAGTGTCCATGACTCTGTCTCTAACAGACAAGAGACGTTTGAAATTGGTTGCAGCCTGTCGGCACCTTCAGTCTCAGTCATTTCCTTCAGTGGCTATGTGCATGGAAGTTTTAGGCCTCATGACTGCAGCATCGGACGCGATTCCATTTGATCATTTTCACATGAGACCACTCCAGCTTTGTATGCTGAATCAATGGTGCAGGGATTATACAAAGATATAACTATTAATATCCTTAAATCCCAATGTTCGTCACTCTGACGTGGTGGTTAAATCACCAGCGTTTAGTTCAAGGGGCTTCTTTTGTTCGGCCAACCTGGACTGTGATAATTACAGATGCAAGTCTTTCAGGTTGGGGAGCTGTTTGAGGATCTCTGACAGCACAAGGGATTTGGAAATCTCAAGAGGCAAGATTACCAATCAATATTTTAGAACTCCGTGCGATTTTCAGAGCACTTCAGTTTTGGCCTCTGTTGAAGAGAGAACTGTTCATTTGCTTTCAGACAGACAATATCACAACTGTGGTATATGTCAATCATCAGGGTGGGACTCACAGTCCCCAAACCATGAAAGAAGTATCTCGGATACTTCCTTGGGCGGAATCCAGCTCCTGTCTAATCTCTGCGGTGCATATCCCAGGTGTAGACAATTGGGAGGCGGATTAACTCAGCCGTCAGACTTTACATCCGGGGGAGTGGTCTCTCCATCCAGATGTGTTTTCTCAGATTGTTCAGATGTGGGGTCTTCCAGAGGTAGATCTGATGGCCTCTCATCTAAACAAGAAACTTCCCAGATACCTGTCCAGGTCCAGGGATGTTCAGGCGGAAGCAGTGGATGCGCTGACATTTCCATGGTGTTATCAACCTGCTTAAATTATTCCGCCTCTAGCTCTTCTTCCAAGAGTGATCTCCAAAATCATCATGGAACAATCGTTTGTGTTGCTGGTGGCTCCAGCATGGCCCCACAGGTTTTGGTATGCGGATCTTGTTCGGATGTCCAGTTGCCAACCTTGGCCACTTCCGTTAAGGCCGGACCTTCTGTCTCAAGGTCCATTTTTCCATCAGGATCTCAAATCATTAAATTTGAAGGTATGGAAATTGAACGCTTAGTGCTAAGTCATAGAGGTTTCTCTGACTGAGTGATTAATACTATGTTACAAGCTCATAAATCTGTCTCAAGAAAGATTTATTATCGAGTTTGGAAGACTTACATTTCATGGTGTTCTTCTCATAAATTCTCTTGGCATTCTTTTAGAATTCCTAGAATTTTACAGTTTCTTCAGGATGGTTTGGATAAAGGTTTGTCTGCAAGTTCCTTGAAGGGACAAATCTCTGCTCTTTCTGTTTTATTTCACAGAAAGATTGCTAAACTTCCTGATATTCACTGTTTTGTACAGGCTTTAGTTCATATTAAGCCTGTCATTTAATCAGTTTCTCCTCCTTGGAGTCTTAATTTGGTTTTGAAGGTGTTACAGGCTCCTCCATTTGAGCCCATGCATTCTTTAGACATTAAACTACTTTCTTGGAAAGTGTTGTTCCTTTTGGCTATCTCTTCTGCTAGAAGAGTTTCTGAGCTATCTGCTCTTTCTTGTGAATCTCCTTTTCTGATTTTTCATCAGGATAAGGCGGTTTTGTGGACTTCATTTCAATTCTTACCTAAGCTTGTGAATTCTAACAACATTAGTAGAGAAATTGTTGTTCCTTCCTTGTGTCCTAATCCTAAGAATTCTTTGGAAAGATCCTTACATTCTTTGGATGTGGTGAGAGCTTTGAAATATTATGAAGCTACCAAAGATTTCAGGAAGACCTCTAGTCTATTTGTTATAATTTCTGGTCTTAGGAAAGGTTGGAAGGGTTCTGCTATTTCCTTGGCTTCTTGGTTAAAGCTTTTGATTAATCAAGCTTATTTGGAGTCGGGTAAGACCCCGCCTCAGAGAATTACAGCTCATTCTACTAGATCAGCCTCCACTTCGTGGGCTTTTAAGAATGAAGCTTCAGTTGATAAGATTTGCAAAGCGGCAACTTGGTCCTCTTTGCATACATTTACTAAATTCTACCGTTTTTATGTATTTGCTTCTTCAGAATCAGTTTTTGGTAGAAAAGTTCTTCAAGCAGCTGTTTCAGTTTGATTCTTCTGCTGATGTTGTGGATTATTTTTTCAGCGGAAAATGGCTGTTTTTTATTTTATTCCTCCCTCTCTAGTGACTCTTGCGTGGAGTTCCACATCTTGAGTATTGATATCCCATACGTCACTAGCTCATGGACTCTTGCCAATTACATGAAAGAAAACATAATTTATGAAAGAACTTACCTGATAAATTAATTTCTTTCATATTGGCAAGAGTCCATGAGGCCCACCCTTTTTATGGTGGTTATGATTTTTTGTATAAAGCACAATTATTTCCAAATTCCTTTGTTGATGCTTTTTACTCCTTTCTTTATCACCCCACTACTTGGCTATTCGTTAAACTGAATTATGGGTGTGGTGAGGGGTGTATTTATAGGCATTTTGAGGTTTGGGAAATGTTGCCCCTCCTGGTAGGATTGTATATCCCATACGTCACTAGCTCATGGACTCTTGCCAATATGAAAGAAATTAATTTATCAGGTAAATTCTTACATAAATTATGTTTTTGTGTTGAGTAGGTGAATTTAGGAATTTATCCATATGTGAAGTGAATAAGGAAAAAGTTTGACGCAAAATAAGGGAGAAGATGTGGGTACCAAGGTGGCTAAGTACATAAGTAAGAGGAAGGGGAGGGAAAAAAGGGGGGGGGAGAGAAAGGTGAGTGATAAAGTGAGGTAGTGCTCAAATTCATTTCGTGTTTAATGGGTGATCTAATCCATCCAGGGGTTTCTCGCACCCAGGAGAAATACAGAAACCCCAAAAATTAAGGATTGACACTAACAGGAGCTGAAGCCAGCAACCTAAAAAAATTCAAAGAGAATTCCTCTTAATTCCCCTCTACCCTTATCTCCAAGTTATTTGACCAATAAGGAGACCAAGATTTTTAGAGCCGCAAAGAAAAAGGTAGCTGCTAGTGGGGGTGTTAAATGCTGAGATCAAATCAGGGTCAGCCACAGTAAAAGCGATATAAGGTTCTAAGGCCGCTGGTTTATTCTACCTTAGTAACCACAGCAGGGCAGGTTAGGGGGCCATACTAATGTGACAGTGAGATTGGTTATCTTTTAGACCCAAAAGTCTTGTTTAATTGTACATGTTAACTCTCACCTTTAGACGAGTGGATTCACATTGCATAAGCACCTAAAGCCAATTTATTCAAGAAGTTGCTAATATACCTTAAGTTTTTCTTATTTCCCCCTTCTTCCTTCCACTCCTCCTCCCTAACAGGGGAGGAGAGGGGATCCTATCATATCTGGTCATATCTGAGATATACAGCTATCTTTACAGCTTTTTTTAGTCGACTCTGATAAATTAATAATATTCATACAAGAAAAACTTAGATTTAAACAAGAAAAGAAGGTTCTTTAGGTGGGACCCTATATAAGGTAAAGAAAAAAGGCCTATACAGGAGCACAAGACAGAGAAAGTAAGTGAGCTTTGACCACTTAAGCTTTAACAGTAATGAAAAAACTCCTTCTGTCTTGTAGAGTGACCCAGCCCGAACAAAACAAAAAACCCTCCGTAGCACAACAATTTGTGAGGTCAATTAACTTGAAACATTCATATATGAAGTCAATTAACTTGAAACATTCATTTAAAAAAAAAAAAATCCTTTTTAAGTAAAGGGAGGGAAATACAGCTGATCCAGGAGGACAATTTTTAGTAGTGAGATTATCAAGCCACTTTACACCTTAAACGGTGCCCTCTTGAAGAAAATAAAGAGTATATAACTCAATAAGCAGACACATGTAAGGCTAACAAGCTCCAACAGGAAAAAGTTCTTCTTTCCTTTCCTTCCCCCCCCCTTTATGGAAGACTCCAGCTTCTTATGTCGTACAGTTTAATTGCTGTTTTCAAGCAGTCAGTGCAAAGTATAGATAGAATTAATCTCACACTCACCCCTCCAACGATGAGATATGTCAGAGCAATCACTTGGTTTCACCCGGTTCAGTTGGATACAGAGTCCCTCTGCTGTAGATCTAGTTTAGCCCAGCAGCACTATTAGACCATCGCGACTTCCAAAAGTTAAGGGCCCCACAAGAGCCGATGCGCTGCACCGTCAGAGGGATCCCAGACACTCTCCACGACTATCCAGCTGCCGCTCTCCAGCCCTCGGATTCACCGAAACTGCCAGTCAGCACTCCCTCGCAGCACCAGAGGGGAGAGTGAGCAAACAGGGGACGAACCAATAATCAACAGCTGTGGAGTGAGTATGCGGATGTCAACTCCCTACACTCGGCACCGGTGGGTAGGGAGGGCGTCCAGGAGTAAAAAAACAGTGTTAAGGCAATAAGGAAACTGATTTACAAAATACCAACCAGTAAGTCAGGAGTGCAATGGGGTGAGTGTGGATCGCCAGCAGATTGTTACTACCAGGTCAGGCTATCTACCCCCCTCGCGCAGCACCGGTGGGAGGGGGGACCGCCGTATGTATTTCTTAAAACCTTAGGAGGGCTTACACACAGGGTCTCCTATATTCACCTCCAGGTAGGCTAGAGATATTTCTAGCGCAGTTGTTAGTTTGCGTTATGGGAGTCCTTCTAGGCAGTGACAGGCCAGCTGCAGTCTTCCCCTCAGTCTGTGAGGCTCCAGACGCGAAAAAAACGCCAGTTGGTTAGCTGCAGGGGATGGTAGCTTGCACACCACAGGCTATGCACAAGCTCCTCCTCCAAGGACCAGCAGCCAAGCCGCTAATTGTTTTATTGTGTTATTGATTTTATTGTCTTGCAAGACAATAAATGTTATTTTTTAATACTGTTATATTAGTAGTAAAAACAATATTGTTATAATCCCACTTTCAAATTGCTTGTTTATATACTATTCTAATTGCCTGTTAACAAACTTTAGCCTGGTAGGCGTTCCTATTCTTTCCTCATTGTCTCTTCTCTAATAGATCTTGTTAGGTGATCTTAATAGGGAGTTTGTTCTATCTTCTATAGTCTACTCATTGTATTATCTTCACAAAGTATTCTTTGTATATTTTAACGAATTTTAAAAATTTAAATGAAAACTAAGGAGGACAGAGCCTAAAGGTAGCCACCAATCAGCAAGTGCTACCCAGAGTGCTAAACCAATAATGGGCTGGCTCCTAAGCTTAGATTCCTGCTTTTTCAAATAAAGATAGCAAGACAATGAAGAAGAATTGATAATAGGAGTAAATTAGAAAGTTGCTTAAAATTGCATGCTCTATGTGAATCATGAAAGAAAAAAATGTGGGTTTAGTAACCCTTTAAGTCACTGATTTGTTAAGTGTAACAATGTAATTGTTACCAGACTAAAAGTTATCACTCCCCCTCTGGCTTTATGTGTAAACAAAAAACAATTAAAACAATTGGTATGCATTGAAGAAGTAAATAAGTGCTTTCACTATGCTCATTTTTATTTATTTTTGTTTTATTTTTATTGTACTAATTTTGGCTAAATGTGCATTTTTCTTTTAGTTTGTGTTTTCAATGGAGCACCCTGTACAAGAATGGCAGGATTTTGTCCACAAGAGGTGGCTCCATCTGTCCCCTTCTGAAAAAGAAACGTTTTCTAAACTTGCAGACCTGGAGAAGATGTTCATGGCTTGTTGGTCAATGCTCCAGTAAGTATATTTAAAGAGGAAGCACAAGTTACCAATAAAATATGAAGTAATAGATATAAGGAGCTTAAAGGGACATTAAACTTGTCATCTATATTAAAGGGACACTAAACACCTGTCTTCTAATAATCCCTAAAACCTACTTTTTCTTATTAATAAAAATAAAATAATCACTGCTGACTATTTTATATGCTCCTCTTACCCCAAACTGTTGAATGATATTGTTTTAAAGTATAGCACTGATCCACTGCTGGATTCTCCTATGTAAGCTGCCATATTGTAACGCACGCTACAGGCAGAGACCATCATTGCTAAACGATCCCTAAGCTTGTACAAGTGTCAGCCCTTAGTGATTTATATAAACAGGAGAACTCTTGAAAAGCAGAAATCTTCTGCACCAAGAGTATATGCAGCGTCACAGCCTCCCCCTCCCTCTTCCCCCACGGAGGTTACAACAAATAAATTACACTCATGATAGTGCCTGGCTTCCTGCAGAAAACCGGCTTTTCTTAAAACCTAAAACTTGTGGGCAGTTTGAAGTTTTAACTGTGGGGGGAGTTAGAAACACAAATAAACAGTACTGAATGATCATTTGATTAAAGTTAAGATGCATATTATGTGTATTATACATACATAGCTAAATCTAATACCTTTAGTCTCTAATAAATGTTTATTCAGTCACAGTAGCTCACACAGATGTGATCCTCTAAGTACACTGTATGTAATATAGCCGTGTGTGTCCTTGACTGCATCATGAGCATGTGACTTCTGTGCCCCTGCCTGTAGCGTGCGTTACAATATGGCAGCTTACATAGGAGAATCCAGCAGTAGATCAGTGCTGTACTTTAAAACAATATCCTTCAACAGTTTGGGGTAAAAGGAGCATATAAAATAGTCAGCAGTTATTATTTTATTTTTATTAATGAGAAAAAGTAGGTTTTATGGATTTTCATTAGGTGTTAAATGTCCCTTTAAATATCACTATATAAAATACAAAACAAAAAGTGCATCAATACAACATAACTCGAAAGCATCTAAGATAAAGGCCAAAAATAACTTCACATAATGCAAATTTGTCCTCAAAGGAAACGGCAAATTGTGTGCATTAATATCGCAGTGATAAGGAATGGCATTCATAAGTATTTAAATACAGTATGTATGTGATAAATTCAAAGGGGCTTTCATATGAGAACACTATCTTGTATGTTCAAATTTTGGTGATCAAGCTGAAACCTAGTGTAATTAAATGTATCTTGCAGCAGGCAGTGGTGTGGGGGGGGGGGGGGTCATATGCATAAATAGTAGTTACTCTTTAATTATATATAGTCCTACACAATGATATTTGATGCTGGAAAATTGTACCATTTATGTGCAAGATAATGTAGAAAGGTTTTACAGTATCTCGTATCACCTGCAATGTTGCATCTGTGTTACTCACAAGAAGTATGGAGAAGTGTTTGCCTAAATTTGCTCACTTCATCTTTCACTCTCATGGATTCCATGTGTCCCTGATTACAGATCCAAAGGTGAATGTAAACGTAAGTACCCAATCATGATGTGTCAATCATAGTGACACACTCCCTTTACAAATGCCTTTTTTTTTATTTTTTTTATTTATTTCTTGAGGTGACGTTTTCACCTCTTATCTAATCCATTTTTGCAGTTACTGGAAAAAAAGCATTGCAGAACTTCTCTGATCTCTCTTAGCCAGTGTCTTCTCAGTGTTTTCTTTTTCTTTATGACGTATGACTGCTAAACATCACCTCAGGAGAAAAAAATAAAGGCATTTGTGGAGGGCGGCCAGACAGGGAATAATCAAACATATATATATATATATATATATATATATATATATATATATATATATATATATATATAGTAAGTGAGTTGAATCCAGCACCATAGGTTTTAGTAAAGTTTCTTTCCCACCTGTGTGCACGTTACCAAGGAGTATCAGCCAAACTCCAGTGTATACAGTCCATGTAGAAAATAAGGTAACAGCACCACAGCACACAATCTTCTTTTAAGGTGAAAAATCTTTATTTGAGGTTTAGCAACCAGTAAAAAAGCGACGTTTCGGACCTACATAGTCCTTAATCATGCATAAGTTAAAATCAAACAAACAGACTTTAAAAAGGGTATCTGGACCAATCATGCTTCAATTCTCAGTGTTAATTGGTTTAACCCATACCTATCCAGGTTTGTAAATTTCAACAACACAGTGACCTCTAGTGGTACCAGAATATATTCCATCATTTAAAACCATTATAAAAACAAATACAAATCATAATCTCTATTCAGACCATATGGATGTAATGTGTTCAGACGTTTAATCCACCATACTTCTTTCTGTTTTAGTTCCCTATTACCCCCTCTTCTATGATGGGGGATATGGTCAATCACTTGAAAGCGAAGCTGGCTTACTGTATGGCCCATATTTGTAAAATGTGCTGATACTGGAAGTGACATATATGCCAATTTGTTCATGAGTGGCTTTGAGAACAAATTTGTCTACACTAATCAGCCATTCATCAGCCATTGTAAGCTGTGGCTAAGGTATATAGATGATATTTTTGGCATATGGGGGGGCTCATTGGAGTCCCTGATACAGTTTGTTGAGGATATCAATGCCTCCATGACAGGCCTAAGATTTACCCTTACTTACTCTATCCAAAAGATTAACTTTCTGGATACAACTGTATATCGACATGGAAATACATTAAGTACAGATCTATATGTAAAACCCACAGATAGAAATACTCTGCTGCGATATGAAAGTTTCCATCCTGATACTGTTTTTAAATCCATACCCAGGAGTCAACTTTTGCGTACTAAAAGAATAGTTAGAGATCAAAAAGTATTGCCAGAAAGACTAGTGTCTATGGGCAATAAATTTATCCAAAGAGGATATCCAAAAGAAAATATCGCTAAAAACATTCAGGATTTGGATAGAATACATGATAAAAAACCAACAGAGAAAGGAACAGATAGATTAGTGCTTTCAATGGAATACAGTGACTAGAGTAATGACATCTTTAGAATAGTAAGAAAACACTGGCACCTTTTGTCAAAATATAATCCAGAGATAGAATCATTTAAACTCCCTCCTATGCCATCATATAGAAGGGTAAAAAATCTTAGGGATCACATAGTAAAAGCTGACATAGGTACAACTAAAATGTCTGATGTAAATTACTTAACTACCCCTAATAAAGGCTGTTACCCCTGCTTACACTGTGCTCAATGTAATTCAGTTATTAAAGGGAAATTCTTAGCACAAAATGACAAAAGAAAGCAATATACAATCAATGGGTTATATACATGCCAAACTAACTATGCAATCTACCTACTTAAATGCCCATGTGGCCTTTGTTACATTGGCGAGACCACCCAAGCCGCCAGGGATAGGTTTAGTCAACATAAAGCATCCATTAAATCAAAAGATATGTCACTTCCAGTATCAGCACATTTTACAAATATGGGCCATACAGTAAGCCAGCTTCGCTTTCAAGTGATTGACCATATCCCCCATCATAGAAGAGGGGGTAATAGGGAACTAAAACTAAAACAGAAAGAAGTATGGTGGATTAAACGTCTGAACACATTACATCCATATGGTCTGAATAGAGATTATGATTTGTATTTGTTTTTATAATGGTTTGAAATGATGGAATATATTCTGGTACCACTAGAGGTCACTGTGTTGTTGAAATTTACAAACCTGGATAGGTATGGGTTAAACCAATTAACACTGAGAATTGAAGCATGATTGGTCCAGATACCCTTTTTAAAGTCTGTTTGTTTGATTTTAACTTATGCATGATTAAGGACTATGTAGGTCCGAAACGTCGCTTTTTTACTGGTTGCTAAACCTCAAATAAAGATTTTTCACCTTTAAAAGAAGATTGTGTGCTGTGGTGCTGTTACCTTATTTTCTACATGGACTATATATATATATATATATATATGTACTATTAAAATAAATGGTAGATTCAAGATTTTCACATACAATAAATTTTACCAACAATTTAAGTCACCACTGTTTGCTTTTCGGCAGAGGTGTTAAACTGCTGCTGAACATGTATTACTACCAATCATTCTCCATTTCCCAGGTACCTTTTCAGGTCCAGGGATCCTCAGGTGAAGATGGTGGATGCATTAGCAGTGTCTTGGTTTTGCAACCTGACTACATCTTTCCGCCTCTGTTTTTTTCTTCCAAAGGTGATTTCCAAGTTTATATTAGAACAGTGCCATGTGTTCTGATAGCATCAGCATGGCCTCACAGGTTTGATATATGGCTCTTTTTCGGATGTCCAGTTACCATCCTTGGCTGCTTTCTCTTTGGCCAGCCCTCTTGTTTTAGGGGCTATTTTTCCATCAGGATCTTAAATTTCTAATTTGGGGGTATGGAAATTGATTAGTGTTTAGTCATAGAAGTTTTTATCGCTATGTTGCAGGCGTGTAAGTCTGTTTCAAGGAACATGTATTGTCAGGTTTGGAAAACCTATATTTTATAGTGTTCTTCTCATAAATTCTCTTGGCATTCTTTTAGAATTCCTAGGGTTTTTCAGTTTCTTCAGGTTGGTTTGGATAAGTTTGTCTTCAATTTTTTTTGAAGGGACAAAGATCTGATATTTTTTTTTTTATTTCTTAGAAAGATTGTTTAAACTTCCTGATATTCACTGTTTCTGTTCAGGCTTTTTGGTTTGTATCAAGCCTGTTCATTTATTAATTCTCCTTTTTTGGAGTCTTAATTTGGTTCCAGGATTTTATAGGCTCTTTCTTTTGAGACTATATTTTCTTAAAGATTATCTACTTTCTTGGAAGGTATTGTTTCTTCTGGCTATCTCTTCCGCTAGAAGAGTTTCTGATTTATCAGCTCTCTATTCTGTGTCTCCTTAACTGATTTTTTTCATCTAGATAAGTTGTTTAATTGACTTCTTTTTTTCCCTAAGGTTGTGCATTTGAACAACATTTGTGGAGAAATTGTTGTTCCTTCCTTGTTTTCTTATCCTAAAGAATTCTTAGAGAGTTCTTTTCATCCTTTGGATGTGGTAAGAGCTTGTAATTCTTTATCGAAGTTATTAGGATTTCAGAAGACTTTTAGTCTATTTGTTGTTTCTCTGGTTTCAGAAAAGGTTAGAAAGCCTCTGCCATTTCTTTGGCATCCTCGTTTAAAGCTTTTGTTTTTCAAGGCTTATTTGGAGGCTGGGTAGGTTCCACCTCAGAGATTTACAGCTCATTCTGCTAAATTCAGTCGCCATTTCTTGGGCTTTTTCAGAGTGAAGCTTAAGATGATCAAATTTGCAAAGCAGTATTTTTGTTCTTCTTTGCATACTTTTGTTGTTTTTACCATTTTAATGTATTTTGCTTTTTCTAAAGCAGTCTTTTTGGTTAAAAAAAAAAAAAAAAAGTTATTCAGGCAGCTGTTTCAGTTTGATTCTACTGCTTTTGATTTAAGTTTTTCAAGGAAAACTTAATTATGGTGTGGATTTAATTTCTCAGTGGAAATAGCTGTTGTTATTTTATCCCTCCCTCTCTAGTGACTCTTCTGTGGACTTCCACATCTTGGGTATTTATTTCCCATACGTCACTAGCTCATGGACTCTTGCCAATTACATGAAAAAACATAATTTATGTAAGAACTTACCTGATGAATTCATTTCTTTCATATTGGCAAGAGTCCATGAGGCCACCCTTTTTATGGTGGTTATGATTTTTTTGTATAAAAGCACAATTATTTTTCCAATTCCTCTTTTTGTATGCTTTTCTACTCCTTATTTTATCACCCCACAACTTGGCTATTCATTAAATTGAATTGTGGGTGTGGTGAGGGGTGTATTTATAAGCATTTAAAAGGTTTGGGAAACTTTGCCCCTCCTGGTAGAATTGTATATCCCATACGTCACTAGCTCATGGACTCTTGCCAATATGAAAGAAATGAATTTATCAGGTAAGTTCTTACATAAATTATGTTTTCTCCATCCCCAATTTTTAAGAAGATGTTTCCAATTGCTGACTCTATCAAGGAGCCTTGGCAGGCAGTCCCCAAGGTGGAAGGGGCAATTTCCACTTTGGCTAAGAGAACCACTATTCCCATTGAGGATAGCTGTTCCTTTAAGGACCCTATGGATAAGAAGTTGAAATGGTTACTTAAAAAGATGTATGTAAACCAGGGTTTACAATGGAAACCTGCGGTGTGTATTGCTACCATCACTAGTGCGGCGGCATACTGGTTTTATGCGTTGTCTGATTCTATTCAGATGGATACTCCCCTTGAGGAGATCCAGGATAGGATCAAGGCTCTTAAGTTGGCCCAATTCCTTTATTATGGATGCTTCCCTACCAGTTATTAAGTTGAGAGCAAAGATTTCTGGTTTTGCAGTACTGGCCAGCAGAGCCTTATGGTTGAAATCATGGTCTGCGGATGTTTCGTCTAAGCTTTTGACGATTCCCTACAAGGGTAGGACCTTGTTTGGGCCAGGCTTGGCTGAAATTATTTCAGACATTACGGGAGTTAATGGTCATCTCCTCCCTCAGGATAAGAGGAATAAGCAGAAGGGACGTCAGAGTAATTTTCATTCCTTTCAAAACTTCAAGGGTAAATCTTCCTCTCCCTCTGCCAAGCAGGAGCAGTCCAAGCCTTCCTGGAGGACCAACCAGTCTTGGAACAAGAGGAAGCAATCTAAGAAGCCCGTTAGTGATGAAGGGTCTGCCCCCGGTGCGGGACTGGATCTTGTGGGGGGCAGACTTCCTTTCTTTGCTCAGGCTTGGGTTCAGGATATTCTGGATCCCTGGGCGGTGGACATCGTGTCCCAGGGATACAAATTAGAGTTCAAGACCTTTCCTCCCAGAGGCAGGTTTCTGCTCTCAAGATTATCTGTAGATCAGATAAAGAGAGGCGTTCTTACACTGTGTCCGGGGGCCTTTTCGACCTGGAAGTGATAGTTCCTGTTCCAATACAGGAACAAGGTCTGGGATTTTACTCCAATCTGTTTGTGGTTCCCAAAAAAGAGGGAATTTTCAGACCTATTTCAGACCTCAAAAGTATAAACAAGTTCCTCAGAGTACCGTCCTTCAAGATGGAAACTATTTGTTCCATTCTTCCCTTGGTTCAAGAGGGTCAATTCATGACAGTAGATTTAAAGGATGCATACCTGCATGTTCCCATCCACAGGGATCATCACAAGTTTCTGAGGTTTGCATTTCTAGACTAACACTTCCAGTTTGTGGCTCTTCCATTCGGCCTTGCCACAGCTCCCAGAATTTTTTTAAAGGTCCTGGGATCTCTTTTGACGGTGCTCCGGTTGCGGGGTACTGCAGTGGCGCCTTATCTGGACGACATTCTGGTTCAGGCACCATCCTTTCAACAAGCGAACTCCCACACGGAGATGTTATCTTTTCTGCGTTCTCACGGATGGAAGGTGAACTTGGGAAAGAGTTCCTTGATTCCAGCTACAAGGGTAGTGTTCTTGGGAACCATAATAGATTCCTTATCAATGAAAATTTTTCTGACAGATGTCAGAAAGACAAAGATTTTCATCTCTTTTCTTGCCCTTCAGTCCTCTCCTCGGCTTTCTGTGGCCCAATGTATGGTGGTAATTGGTCTGATGGTAGCTGCCATGGCATCATTCCGTTTGCCCGGTTCCATCTCAGACCTCTGCAGTTATGCATGCTCAAACATGGAACGGGGATTATGCGGATCTGTCTCCGTGTTTACATCTGGATTATGATTAAGGGTATTTGAGCCCGAAACGTCATGATTTTGTGTGCCTTGGTACAATAAAATTGGAATAATTTGTACAATTGGAGGTGTTGCTTGAACTTTTTTCATTTGATTTACATCTGGATCAGGCGGCAAGAGATTCTCTTCCTTGGTAGTTATCTCAGGAACACCTCTCCCAGGGAACCTGCTCCCCATAAACATCCTAGAGCTGAGGGCAATCTTCAATGCTCTTCTGGCCTGGCCTCAGTTGGCTTCAGCCCGGTTTATCAGGTTCCAGTCGGACAACATAACTTCAGTGGCTTACATCAACCATCAGGGAGGAACTCTTGAGTTACTCGAAATCAATCCTAGGATTGAAGAATTGTACACCTGGGTAGCACTCTTCCCCTTATTCACGGGTGGCACAATTGGGCAGAGACTGGATATCTTGGGAGAGAGAGTGCTAGGGGATATTTAAAATATAACCTTTATTTCTTAATTTAAAACAAAAACAAAAAGCTTACACACAATTCACATATATACTATGTTTAAAAACACAGGATTTGGTCGGATTTTAAGTAATCCAATATTTTATATTTACATATAGTGGTTGTCTTTTACATTGAACGTTTATTAATGTTTCTTAAGTCAGAGATATCTGTAGGGATCAGTAAGAATCTGATTTTCTTGTAGAATAATAAATCTGTTGTTCCTGAACTTGTGGTTTAGATCACAAATTAGGTGGTCTTATTGGATATTCTGTGGGTGAGTACACAGTAATGCAATTTTTGTAGGAACTGCTCTGAGATTATAAGCAGCAAAGTCTGGTTTGTTATTCTGTCTTAATGCATGTATTGGGATTTGGATTTAGCAAATCTAATATTACTGCTTGATTGAAAAGAAAATATATATGCAGTATTAGTATAGATATAGAGTAGATGTTGTTCTTAGCTTATGTTATTGAGCTAAATCTACTGTTATAGCAATTTTAGTTTGAATATACAGAAATCGTGGTTAGATATATTGACAGACTGTGAGATTGGACTATTGTGACTGCTATCTATATGTGTTCAGGGTTTGGCCTAATATATTTCTCTTGAAACAACAATGTATTTCTTTACTGTTGTACTGAACTTTAATGTTTTATAGCTGGTTCATTTAAACCTGATTATTGGCAAAATGTTGTTAGTCACATTTTCCTCATTCAGCGCTACTTGAATTTGCTTTGCTTATAAAATCCTATAAGTAATAGGTCTGCTGAGATAGATATTCTCACTGTCTTGTTAGTCTAGTGTAGACTCAGTTTTGCTGCTGAATTCAATACTTGTTCTATTGGTTTCTAATGTTCCATATAAAGATTGCTACATATATTAACATATGTGTGCTCAAACAGTTGTTCGATAATCACTAATTGTGCCACAACTTCTGATTAAGTTACAAGTAAAAATCTCTATGAAAACTACAAGATGCTGCAATATAGCTGCAGCGGTAAGAGAGATTCGTTCTGATACTTATAGTAAATCTAGTATTTTGTTTTTATTAATATCTGTATACTTTTTTTCTACCGGTAATCTCTGAGTATATTTCTAAGTTTGTACAGGCACGGCTTGCGGTTTGGCGTTTTCGGTATATGTAACTTATTGAATGTTAGGGTATTATATCTAAATCCCCGATTTTAGTACTGATATACTTATATTGCCGCTGTGCCGCAACTGCCGATTACTCGTGTAAAATCCCCGGTACTAAAATAGAGCCTTGTTTAAGAAATTCTAAGCTGTAACTGTAACTCTTGAGTTCCTTGGCCATGATAGAGGTAGCCAAAAGTATTCAGTGGGCGGAGACCCACAACTGCTGTCTATCTGGGATTCGCATTCCAGGAGTGGACAATTGGGAAGCAAATTTTCTGAGCAGACAGACCTTTCACCCGGGGGAGTGGGAACTCCATCCGGAGGTGTTTTCGAACTGGAGTCTCAAATGGGGACAGCCGGAGCTGGATCTCATGACAGAATGCCAAGCTCCCAAGGTACGGGTCGAGGTCAAGGGATCCTCAGGCTGTACTGATAGATGCTCTGGTGGTTCCTTGAAACTTCTGTCTAGCATAACTATTTCCTCCGTTCGCTCTCCTTCCACTGGTCATTGCTCGAATCAAATAGAGGGCGTCGGTGATCCTCATTGCACCGGCATGGCCTCGCAGGATCTGGTATGCAGACCTAGTGGAGCTGTCATCTCTTCCACCTTGGAGACTTCCACTGAGGAAGGACCTTCTACTTCAAGGGCCCTTCCTTCATCCAAATCTCATTTCTCTGAAGCTGACTGCTTGTAGATTGAACACTTAATTCTATCGAAGCGGTCATTGAGACCATGATTCAGGCTCGTAAGCCTGTTACCAGAAAGATTTACTATAAGATATGGCGTAAATATCTGTATTGGTGTGAATCCAGAGGCTACTCTTGGAGAAGAATTTTGATTCCTAGAATTTTGTGTTTTCTCCAGGATGGTCTGGAGAAGGGATTATCTGCTAGTACCTTGAGGGGTCAAATTTTTACCTTATCTATATTGTTGCATAAACGTCTGGCAGATGTGCCAGATGTGCAATCCTTCTGTCAGGCCTTGGTCAGAATCGGGCCTGTGTTCAAACCTGTTACTCCTCCATGGAGTCTTAACCTTGTTCTTAAAGTTCCTCAACAGGCTCCGTTTGAGCCTATGCATTTCTTAGATATTAAGATGTTATCTTGGAAAGTTTTGTTTCTTATTGCAAAATTCTTCTGCCCGTAGAGTCTCAGAGCTCTCGGCGTTGCAGTGTGAATCCCCTTACCTTATTTTTCATTCGGATAAGGTAGTTCTGCATACTAAGTTAGATTTCCCCCCTAAAGTGGTTTCGGATAGGAACATTAATCAAGAAATCGTTGTTCCTTCTTTGTGTCCTAACCCTTCTTCTCATAAAGAGCGTCTGCTGCACAACCTAGATGTGGTGCGTGTGTTGAAGTACTATTTACAGGCGACTAAGGATTTTCTCCAGTCTTCTGCTTTGTTTGTTTTCTATGGGAAACGCAAGGGTCAGAAAGCAATGGCTACTTCTTTCTTTGTGGCTGAAGAGTATAATTCGTTTGGTCTATGAAACTGCTGGACAGCAGCCTCCTGAGAGAGTTACAGGGCTGTTTCCTCTTCTTGGGCATTCAAAAATGAAGCTTCTATGGAACAGATTTTCAAGGCTGCAACTTGGTCCTCTCTACACACTTTTTAAAAATTCTATAAATTTGATACTTTTGCTTCAGCTGAGGCCTCTTTTGGGAAAAAGGTTCTTCAAGCAGTGGAGCTTTCTGTTTAGGTTTCCTGTCTTGTCCCTCCATTATCTGTGCCCTCTAGCTTGGGTATTGAATCCCAATAGTAATTAGACATGATCCGTGGACTCACCATGTCATTAGAAAGAAAACAATATTTATGCTTACTTGATAAATGTATTTATTTCTTGACACGGTGAGTCCACGGCCCGCCCTGTTTGCTTTAGACAGATATTTGTGTTGTAAACCTCAGGCACCTCTGCACCTTGTGTTACTTCCTTTCTCTCTTTTTCCTTCGGTCGAATGACTGGGGTTGGAGGGAAGGAAGGTGATATTTAACAGCTTTGCTGTGGTGCTCTTTGCCTCCCGCTGCTGGCCAGGAGTGATATTCCCAATAGTAATTAGAGATGATCCGTGGACTCAGTGTCAAGAAATAAATACATTTATCAGGTAAGCATAAATTTAGTTTTTAGTGTTTTGGGAATTTGAATTCATGCTAAATGTGGAATCAAAGAAGGGACGTTTCAATTCCAACATTTAGAAAATAAGCGCAACTTTTTCAGTACAGGGGAGCATATTGGGGCTAAAGTATAAGTCAAGATAAGTCTCCAAAGCTAAAGTGTTACAGGAAAGCGTTTATACTTTTAAAAGCAGTGAAGACTATCTCAGGGGTTTGTTGTTGAGGTGTTCGATGCTAAGCATGGGCAAAATTACGTATTCCGCATTTGTATTACCAACAAATGCAAAATGTGGCTGCAGACTCCACCAACATTTGTTTTGTGCAATACTGGTCCATTCCAGGGGAGGGTATTTGGTAGAAGAGGTAAAGGCAGCTGACCGGGGAAAATTGTCACTCCGGAGAGAGCACAATTAGGTCCCTTTTATCCTGTGGAGTTCTCCTATTCTTGTTCTGTCTGCTTTCAAGTTAAATGAGATAAGGGCTTAATGAGGCAGGGATGCTTTGCTTGCATATTAACCTTTTCAGTAGTGCTTCTGCTACAATGGGACCTTTTCTCATTGTGTACC
Source organism: Bombina bombina (assembly GCF_027579735.1). Lineage (NCBI taxonomy): Eukaryota > Metazoa > Chordata > Amphibia > Anura > Bombinatoridae > Bombina > Bombina bombina. The sequence goes on from NC_069501.1 coordinate 243,456,023, forward strand.
ACACACAACAAGTTTGCATAATATTGTGGTGCTTGTATAATTTCCTGCAACATAACACACACATGGGAAAGAGCCATGCATGGAATTGTGGGTAGCTGTATTTCACACCATTAAAGGTTTGATATTTACTGGCCTTTGAACACCCATAGTCTGTGCCTATTTAATTGGCCCCTTCATGGCATCCTATTTTGTGAGAGCTTTAAAGAGAGGCTGGTGATCGAATTTGTAACTTTAGACTCCTCAGAGCTGGAATAATTACCCCAGCCATGTCAACAACTGTTTCCAATTTATTGGGTTGATTTCGACCTTTATTTATGGCTTATTCCTGTTCTAATGTTTTGCTCCCTCATTGAAGGGTTTTGTTGTAAACTTTAAATAAAAATAGGCTTTGTCTATAAGAAGTTTATAAGGTAAGGATTCCTTTATTTCCTTTCCTCAGGCCAGAAGATGAAGAGACTTTAGACAGAGTATCTTGCGATCTGAGTGTGGATAAACAACCCAATGCAGTACTTTTTTACAAAGAAGAGGGAAATAGGAGGTTTGGAAGAAAACGGTACACAGCGGCAGCTGTTTTATATTCCAAGGTAAATTCTATTTTCTTCTTTGGAATTAAAGGGCAAATGGAAACTCATAGACATATATATGCAAATCAAATTATATGAAGCATGTTTTTATAATTAATGATTAAATAAAAAATAGTTTTTCTTTTTGTTTTCTGATTGTTTATTTTAAAATGTTGTAAATAATATTTATTATTAAAATATATGTTTTGCACAAATAGCTGTTTAGATTAGTCCATTATAGGCAGTAATATACCTTTTTAATACCAAAAACAGAAAGGATTGAAAAGTCAGCTCATTTTTTTCAGGAAGAAGGAACAATTATTTGCTATCCAAACTAGTTAGGAGTCAGGAGTATCATTGTAAGAGCTGCTACTCCAAGGATTTGTCTCTCCCTGCAGAGTCGTATAATTCCAATCCATGTGTTTTCTATGATAGTAATAAATACATGTGTTTATTTCAGGCTCTGTCCCATGCAAGCCCTGGCACTGAAGAGATGGCAATATGTTTTGCCAATCGATCTGCTGTACTGTTTCACCTTGGACATTACTCTGTGAGTACTATTTATATCCCTCTAGTTCTTGACGTTATAACCATTTTCCATTGTCTAAGCTAATTTGATGCTTACTTTCTTCTTCCATATGTTTTGTATTTTCATGATGGTTTCATTTGTCTATCAGTTCCTCAGTTGTATTTCACTGCTTTGCTATTAAAATGTCTTTCTATTTATACTGATTGGCTTTTTTGTTTCTTTTAACTTTGTAGTATTCAAATTATAGTCACTTCCACAAACATTATATTTATCTTATTTTAAAGGGATCTGAAACCCCAAATTTTTCCTTTGTGATATAGGCGGAGCATCAAATGGTATTCTTTGTTGAAAAGATAGTTGTCTGGAGCACTACATGGTTTTAAATAGTGCGGCCATCTAGTGCTCTTGCAAATTGATAACATTCTTGAAAAACTGCTGCCATCTAGTGCTGACACGTGCACTCTCCTGAGCTTACGTCTGCTTTTCAACAAGAGATACCAAGAGAACAGAAAATGTGATTAAAATTGCATGATTTATCTGAATCATGAATGAAAAGTTTTAATGTCCCTTTAAACTTATTTTAAACCAAAATAACACAAAAAGCATTTACATTTTTCATTTATTATATTATTTTAAACTACTATTTGTCATGGTGCCATGGGAGACACTGCATTTTCTAGCATGTTTACCACTGTCCAGGCTACTCATCTGTCTTGAGTATGGCAGATATAATTTTTGGATCTTCACTAATACCATTTTACTGCTAGAATATTGGGTACATAGGTCCTTGCTCGTTCTCCCTTTTGCCCATTGCTATGGCACCAGGTGACATTGTCACACTGTACATGATGTCATTACATGTAATGCGGAAGTTCCCAAAAGCATTGCTATTGGTGCATATCCCAAACCCTGCACTGTTTAGAGGAACATGTGACCCATTGTTAGAAAAAAAAAAATAACTTACAGCAGCACATGAATTGCTGTTTTGACTAACTGGAAGGATGCCCTAACTGGGTAGCTTTCTCTCCCTGACCTAAAAGGACGAGGGACTTCTCATTTTAAAGGAAACGGCACCGGTTTTGAATGAGGCATTACTTGTCCCCTAAGTGTACAGTTAATCTCTGTGGGAAACAGTCATCATGTGCCCCACTAGCAACAAATGGGCTTTTCTGTGAAAAAGTATATCTTATATCTCCCCCTCTGATTTAGATAGAGCAACATTAGACTTCTGATATAAAAGAAGGGGATTCACCTTTTTTACCATCAATTTAACCCCTTCAAGACTGGGCATTTCAGGCAAATACTTTGCCAAAAGACCAGAGCATTTTTGCCATCACTACATTTAAACAGAAATAGAGCCTTTTCTTTCATGTAATTAGCAAGAGTCCATGAGCTAGTGACGTATGGGATATACATTCCTACCAGGAGGGGCAAAGTTTCCCAATCCTTAAAATGCCTATAAATACACCCCTCACCACACCCACAATTCAGTTTTTACAAACTTTGCCTCCCATGGAGGTGGTGAAGTAAGTTTGTGCTAGATTCTACGTTGATATGCGCTTCGCAGCAGGCTGGAGCCCAGTTTTCCTCTCAGTGTGCAGTGAATGTCAGAGGGATGTGAAGAGAGTATTGCCTATTTGAATTCAATGATCTCCTTCTACGGGGTCTATTTCATAGGTTCTCTGTTATCGGTCGTAGAGATTCATCTCTTACCTCCCTTTTCAGATCGACGATATACTCTTATATATACCATTACCTCTACTGATTCTCGTTTCAGTACTGGTTTGGCTTTCTACTACATGTAGATGAGTGTCCTGGGGTAAGTAAGTCTTATTTCTCTTGTTAAGTGTAGTCAGTCCACGGGTCATCCATTACTTATGGAATATATCTCTTCCCTAACAGGAAGTTGCAAGAGGATCACCCAAGCAGAGCTGCTATATAGCTCCTCCCCTCACATGTCATATTCAGTCATTCTCTTGCAACCTAACTAAAGATAGGTCGTTGTGAGAGGTCTGTGGTGTTTTTTAACTTAGTTTATTTCTTCAATCAAAAGTTTGTTATTTTAAATGGCACCGGAGTGTGCTGTTTGTTCTCAGGCAGCATTAGAAGAAGATCTGCCTGCGTTTTCTATGATCTTAGCAGACGTAACTAAGATCCACTGGCTGTTCTCATCTGAGGAGTGAGGTAACTTCAGAAAAGGGGAATAGCATGCAGGGCCCCCCTGCAAACGAGGTATGTGCAGTAAATTATTTTTCTGAGGAATGGAATTGACTGAGAAAATACTGCTGATACCAATGTAACGTAAGTTCAGCCTTAAATGCAGTGATAGCGACTGGTATTAGGCTGATGAGTGTGTGTACACTGAATGTATTTTTCTAAGGAATGGAATTGACTCTGAAAATACTGTTAATACTGAAGTAATGTAGGAGCCTTAACTGCAGTAAAAGCGACTGGTAGCAGGCTTATTAATAACACTTCATTGCTTTTAAAATGTATGTTCAAAACGGTGACTGGCATGTTCATCGTTTTTTTGTGAGGTACTTGGTGATAAAACTTATTGGGGCATGATTTTTACCACATGGCTATCTTTGTTTTCTGCATAGAAACAGTTAACTGAGCTTCCCCACTGTTGTAATATGAGTGGGAGGGGCCTATTTTAGCGCTTTTTTGCGTAGTAAAAATTCAGTCACAATCTGTCTACTTCATCCTCCATGATCCAGGACGTCTCTAGAAAGCTCAGGGGTCTCCAAAATTCATTTTGAGGGAGGTAATCAGTCACAGCAGACCTGTGACAGTGTGTTTTGACTGTGATAAAAACGTTAGTTATTAAATTGTTATCCGTTTTTGGGTATTAAGGGGTTAATCATCCATTTGCTGGTGGGTGCAATCCTTTGTTAACTTAATACATTTACTGTGAAAGATTGGTTGCTATAACTAATTTGGTTCATTATTTCAACTGTGACAGCTTTTTGTGCTTCTTAAAGGCACAGTAGCGTTTTTTATATTGCTTGTAAATTTATTTAGAAAAGTATTTCCAAGCTCGCTAGTCTCATTGCTAGTCTGTTTAAACATGTCTGACACAGATGAATCTCTTTGTTCACTATGTTTAAAGGCCAATGTGGAGCCCAATAGAAATTTGTGTACTAATTGCATTGATGTTACTTTAAATAAAAGTCAATCTTTACATGTAAAGAAATTATCACCAGACAACGAGGGGGAAGTTATGCCGACTAACTCTCCTCACGTGTCAGTACCTTCGCCTCCCGCTCAGGAGGTGCGTGATTTTGTGGCGCCAAGTGCATCAGGGAGGCCCTTACAAATCACTTTGCAAGACATGGCTACTGTTATGACAGAAGTATTATCTAAATTGCCAGAATTAAGAGGCAAGCGCGATAGCTCTGGGTTAAGGACAGAGCGCGCGGATGATGTGAGAGCGATGTCAGATTCTGCGTCACAGTTTGCAGAACATGAAGACGGAGAGCTTCATTCTGTGGGTGACGGATCTGATCCAGGGAGACTGGATTCAGAGATTTCTACTTTTAAATTTAAGCTTGAGAACCTCTGCATATTGCTAGGGGAGGTATTAGCGGCTCTGAATGATTGTAACACAGTTGCAATTCCAGAAAAATTATGTAGGTTGGATAGATACTACGCGGTACCGGTGTGTACTGACGTGTTTCCTATACCTAAAAGGCTTACAGAGATTATTAGCAAGGAGTGGGATAGACCTGGTGTGCCTTTTTCCCCTCCTCCCATATTTAGGAAAATGTTTCCTATAGACGCCACCACACGAGACTTATGGCAGACGGTCCCTAAGGTGGAGGGAGCAGTTTCTACTTTAGCTAAGCGTACCACTATCCCGGTGGAGGATAGTTGTGCTTTTTCAGATCCAATGGATAAAAAATTAGAAGGTTACCTTAAGAAAATGTTTGTTCAACAAGGTTTTATCTTACAGCCCCTTGCATGCATTGCGCCTGTCACTGCTGCGGCGGCATTCTGGTTTGAGTCTCTGGAAGAGGCCATTCGCACAGCTCCATTGGATGAAATTATGAACAAGCTTAAAGCACTTAAGCTAGCTAACGCATTTGTTTCTGATGCCGTCGTACATTTAACCAAACTTACGGCTAAGAACTCCGGATTCGCCATCCAAGCGCGCAGAGCGCTATGGCTTAAATCCTGGTCAGCTGACGTGACTTCTAAATCTAAATTGCTTAATATTCCTTTCAAAGGGCAGACCTTATTCGGGCCCGGCTTGAAAGAAATTATAGCTGACATTACGGGAGGTAAGGGCCATGCTCTACCTCAGGACAGGGCCAAATCAAAGGCCAAACAGTCTAATTTTCGTGCCTTTCGTAACTTCAAGGCAGGAGCAGCATCAACTTCCTCCGCTCCAAAACAAGAAGGAGCTGTTGCTCGTTACAGACAAGGCTGGAAAGCTAACCAGTCCTGGAACAAGGGCAAGCAGGCCAAGAAACCTGCAGCTGCCCCTAAGACAGCATGAAGAGAGGGCCCCCTATCCGGAAACGGATCTAGTGGGGGGCAGACTTTCTCTCTTCGCCCAGGCTTGGGCAAGAGATGTCCAGGATCCCTGGGCGTTGGAGATCATATCTCAGGGATATCTCCTGGACTTCAAAACTTCTCCTCCACAAGGGAGGTTTCATCTTTCAAGGTTATCAGCAAACCAAATAAAGAAAGAGGCGTTTCTACGCTGTGTACAAGACCTCTTACTAATGGGGGCGATCCACCCAGTTCCGCGGACGGAACACGGGCAAGGATTCTATTCAAATCTATTTGTGGTTCCCAAGAAAGAGGGAACCTTCAGACCAATCTTGGACTTAAAAATCCTAAACAAATTCCTAAGAGTTCCATCATTCAAAATGGAAACTATTCGAACCATCCTTCCCATGATCCAAGAGGGTCAGTACATGACCACAGTGGACTTAAAGGATGCCTACCTTCACATACCGATTCACAAGGATCATTATCGGTACCTAAGATTTGCCTTCCTAGACAGGCATTACCAGTTTGTAGCTCTTCCCTTCGGATTAGCTACGGCTCCAAGAATCTTTACAAAGGTTCTGGGCTCACTTCTGGCGGTACTAAGACCGCGAGGCATAGCGGTGACTCCGTACCTAGACGACATTCTGATACAAGCGTCAAGTTTTCAAACTGCCAAGTCTCATACAGAGATAGTTCTGGCATTTCTGAGGTCGCATGGGTGGAAGTTGAACGTGGGAAAGAGTTCTCTATTACCACTTACAAGGGTTCCCTTCCTAGGGACTCTTATAGATTCTGTAGAGATGAAAATTTACCTGACGGAGGCCAGGTTATCAAAACTTCTAAATGCTTGCCGTGTCCTTCATTCCATTCCACACCCGTCAGTAGCTCAGTGCATGGAAGTAATCGGCTTAATGGTAGCGGCAATGGACATAGTACCATTTGCGCGCCTGCATCCCAGACCGCTGCAATTGTGCATGCTAAGTCAGTGGAATGGGGATTACTCAGATTTGTCCCCCCTGCTAAATCTGGATCAAGAGACCAGAGATTCTCTTCTATGGTGGCTTTCTCGGCCCCATCTGTCCAAGGGGATGACCTTTCGCAGGCCAGATTGGACGATTGTAACGACAGACGCCAGCCTTCTAGGTTGGGGCGCAGTCTGGAAATCCCTGAAGGCTCAGGGGTTATGGACTCAGGAGGAGAAACTCCTCCCAATAAATATTCTGGAGTTAAGAGCAATATTCAATGCTCTTATAGCTTGGCCTCAGTTAGCAACTCTGAGGTTCATCAGATTTCAGTCGGACAACATCACGACTGTGGCTTACATCAACCATCAAGGGGGAACCAGAAGTTCCCTAGCGATGTTGGAAGTCTCAAAGATAATTCGCTGGGCAGAGTCTCACTCTTGCCACCTGTCAGCGATTTACATCCCAGGCGTGGAGAACTGGGAGGCGGATTTTCTAAGTCGCCAGACTTTTCATCCGGGGAAGTGGGAACTTCATCCGGAGGTCTTCGCTCAACTGATTCATCGTTGGGGCAAACCAGATCTGGATCTCATGGCGTCTCGCCAGAACGCCAAGCTTCCTTGTTACGGATCCAGGTCCAGGGACCCGGGAGCGGTGCTGATAGATGCTCTGACAGCCCCTTGGGTCTTCAACATGGCTTATGTGTTTCCACCATTTCCGATGCTTCCTCGATTGATCGCCAAGATCAAACAGGAGAGAGCTTCGGTGATTCTGATAGCGCCTGCGTGGCCACGCAGGACCTGGTATGCAGACCTAGTGGACATGTCGTCCTGTCCACCATGGTCTCTGCCTCTGAGACAGGACCTTCTAATTCAGGGTCCTTTCAAACATCCAAATCTAATTTCTCTGAGGCTGACTGCATGGAGATTGAACGCTTGATTCTATCAAAGCGTGGCTTCTCGGAGTCGGTTATTGATACCTTAATACAGGCTAGGAAACCTGTTACCAGAAGAATTTACCATAAGATATGGCGTAAATATTTATATTGGTGCGAATCCAAGAGTTACTCATGGAGTAAGGTTAGGATTCCTAGGATATTGTCTTTTCTACAAGAGGGTTTAGAAAAGGGCTTATCTGCTAGTTTATTAAAGGGACAGCATTCTGCTCTGTCTATTCTTCTATACAAACGTCTGGCAGAAGTTCCAGACGTTCAGGCTTTTTGTCAGGCTTTAGCTAGGATTAAGCCTGTGTTTAAGACTGTTGCTCCGCCGTGGAGCTTAAACTTAGTTCTTAACGTTCTTCAAGGCGTTCCATTTGAACCCCTTCATTCCATTGATATCAAGCTGTTATCCTGGAAAGTTCTGTTTTTGATGGCTATTTCCTCGGCTCGAAGAGTCTCTGAGTTATCTGCCTTACATTGTGATTCTCCTTTTCTGATTTTTCATTCAGACAAGGTAGTTCTGCGTACTAAACCTGGGTTCTTACCTAAGGTAGTTTCTAACAGGAATATCAATCAAGAGATTGTTGTTCCATCATTGTGTCCTAACCCTTCTTCGAAGAAGGAGCGACTTTTGCATAATCTGTACGTAGTCCGTGCCCTGAAGTTCTATTTGCAGGCAACTAAAGATTTTTGTCAAACTTCTTCCCTGTTTGTCGTTTACTCTGGACAGAGGAGAGGTCAAAAGGCTTCGGCTACCTCTCTCTCTTTTTGGCTTCGTAGCATAATACGATTAGCCTATGAGACTGCTGGACAGCAGCCTCCTGAAAGGATTACAGCTCATTCTACTAGAGCTGTGGCTTCCACCTGGGCCTTTAAAAATGAGGCCTCTGTTGAACAGATTTGCAAGGCTGCAACTTGGTCTTCACTTCACACTTTTTCAAAATTTTACAAATTTGACACTTTTGCTTCTTCGGAGGCTGTTTTTGGGAGAAAGGTGCTTCAGGCAGTGGTTCCTTTCGTTTAAAGTTCCTGCCTTGTCCCTCCCTTCATCCGTGTACTTTAGCTTTGGTATTGGTTTTCCATAAGTAATGGATGACCCGTGGACTGACTACACTTAACAAGAGAAAACATAATTTATGCTTACCTGATAAATTTATTTCTCTTGTAGTGTAGTCAGTCCACGGCCCGCCCTGTCTTTAAGGCAGATCTCAATTTTAATTAAACTCCAGTCACCACTGCACCCTATGGTTTCTCCTTTCTCGTCTGGTTTTGGTCGAATGACTGAATATGACATGTGAGGGGAGGAGCTATATAGCAGCTCTGCATGGGTGATCCTCTTGCAACTTCCTATTAGGGAAGAGATATATTCCATAAGTAATGGATGACCCGTGGACTGACTACACTACAAGAGAAATAAATTTATCAGGTAAGCATAAATTATGTTTTTCTGTGACACTCTAAGCTATGGTTGGGCACTTTTATATAAAGTTCTAAATATATGTGTTTAAACATTTATTTGCCTTGATTCAGGATGTTCAATATTCCTTATTTCAGACAGTCAGTTTCATTATTTGGGATAATGCATTTGAATAATAAATTTTTTCTTACCTTAAATTTGACTTTTTCCTGTGGGCTGCTGTGGGCTGTTAGGCTCGCGGGGGCTGAAAATGCTTCTTTTTATTGCGTAATTCTTGGCGCGGATTTTTTTGGCGCAAAAAATTTTCTTTGTCGCCGGAAGTTGTTTGTGTTTGCGTAATTTTTTTGACGTTTTGCGCCAAAAATGTCGGCGTCGCCGGATGTGGCGTCATTCTTGGCGCCAAAAGCATTTAGGCGCCTAATAATGTGGGCGTCTTTTTTTGGCGCTAAAAAATATGGGCGTCATTATTGTCTCCACATTATTTAAGTCTCATGGTTTATTTGCTTCTGGTTGTTAGAAGCTTGTTCATTGGCATTATTTTCCCATTCCTGAAACTGTCATTTAAGGAATTTGATAGATTTTTCTTTATATGTTGTTTTTTCTATTACATATTGCAAGATGTCTCAGATTGACCCTGGATCAGAAGCTACTTCTGGAAAAACGCTTGACTGAGTTCAGTCCTACCAAAGCTAAGTTCATTTATTTTAAATGGTATGAATGTTTATCTTTAGCTATGGTTTGTAATAGGTTATCATGATAAACTTTTACATGCAGAATCCATTAGTATTTATGCTTTATATATTGCCATTCTTTTTACATCTTATGTACAAGAAATATTTAAAAGATTTTTAAGAAATATTTTTCTGATTCTATTTTAAAGGCTTTGTCTGACTTTGTGCCTTCTAATAAAAAATTTTAGCTCTTTTTCAACTTCTTTTTTAATTATTGAAGTTTCAAATGACCAACAACATACTGATTTTTCCTTCTCTGATGATGTTTTTTCTCATTCAGAATTTTCTTCATCAGATATTGACACTAACAAATCTATTTTTTTATTAAAGTACATTTGTTCTTTGTTGAAAAGGTGTTGATTATTTTACATTAAGGTAACTAGTTCTTTTTCTAGACTAGCTAACACTATTTCTGCTTATTTATTCTTCTGTTTTAGGGAATGGAATAGGCTGAGAATTTTCTTTTATTTCTTCTTCAAAGGTTTTAAACTATACTCTTTGCCGGCAGTTTAATTCAATTTGGAGGGTTCTCCAATTTATTGGGGCTATCTCTACTCCTACTAATTATGCTATTGTTTCTATAGCAAAATAGTATTTATTTTCCTTTAGATGGTTGTATCTTATTTATGGAAAATTATTTAGTCTCAGGTACTTTTCTTGGACCTATGATTTATTTGGATGTTGCAATTGCTTCATTTTTTCAGTTTACTTTAAGTTCAAGTATCAGATTATGATTTATTTTAGCATTGTTAAAGGGACTAAATTTACTAGACTAGGTGCTGTTGCATTTGTCTTGTTGTTTTGCATTTATTGATTATGCAAGTCCACTGTATTGTCTGGTCCTTTAACTGGACTATCATGCTAATAATTTCATTTGTGTCTTCTTTTTATTGAATATTTTCGCAAATGAGGTTTAATCTATGTCTTTAGCTGTTTGAGCTAGAAGAATTTTGTGATTTCTAAAAATCCATATTTCTTTTGTTCTAAGATAATCAATTATTTGTTTTATGATTGGATTCAATTCTTAACTGTTACTCTGGGCTTCAAGATTGAGTTCTAAGACTAAAACTTTAAGCTTACATTAGTTTGGTTGTTCTTATTATGGAATGAATTCCTGAATTCTTTCCCAAGTAACATGTTTTTAATTGGAAATTTTTTCAGTTCAAAATCAGCTCCCTTAAATTGCGATGTATGTGCCGTATTCCAGCTTGGCTGGCAAGGGGCAGGTTTAGACTTTTTTGAAATTTATTTGGTTCTATTCAGGTCCAAATTTCTTTGATTTTATTCCAGTAAGGCTAACACTTTCTTTAAGTGTGTTTCGGTCCTATTTATTTTGGGTACTGTTGAAGCATGGCTAGTTACCCGTGGGGTTCAAGCGCTGCTCAGACCTGGAATCTTCTGGGGTATTTCTTCCAGTTCCATTTTTAGGAACTGAGTTTTGGAGTGTTTATTCAAACTATTCTGCCTTTTTTTGGTCAGTGATAGCATTATTTGTTTTCTTTAGATACAATAAATGCATATTTTTTCTGTATTCATTCAGATTATTTTCTGAGGATACGGAATCTCATATGATTCACTTTGTTCTTCAGGACATAGTTAGAGGATCTTTTTTTCAAAAGCTCTTAATTCATCTCACAAGGGGCACCTTTTTTTGGGTTTCCAGATAGTTTGTGTCACTGTCTTTGTCTCTATCAGACAAGGGACAATTTTATTGGGTTCCGTCTGTCGGTACCTTTAGTCTCTATTTCCTTCAGTTGCTATATATGCATAGAAGTTTTAGGTCTTATGGCCACAGCATTGGATTCAATTCCCTTTGCTCATTTTCAATAGAAAGAACCTTTCCAGTCTTTTATGCTGAATTATGGTGCAGGGATTCTAGGATTTCGCTTTTTAAATCTTCAAATCCTAATATTTATCTCTCTTGATTTGGTGGTTAAGATCACCATCATTTAGTTCTACAGGTCTCTTCGTTTCTTTCAACCTGGACCATGATCTCTACAGATGTGAGTCTTTTTGGTTGGGAGGCTGTCTGAGGATCTCTGTCAGCACAAGGGGTTTGGAAATCTCAGGAGGCGAGATTACCATTTGATATTTTAGAACTCTGTGCATTCTCAGAGTTTTTCAGTTAGTTTCTTTTTGAAGAAGAGACGTTTATTGTTTTTCAGACAATATCACAACTATGGTGTATGTTAATCATCAGGGTAGGACTATCAGTCCTTAGGCTGTGACAGAAGTGTCTCGGATATTAGCTTAGGCTAAATCCAGCTCCTATCTAAATTCTGTGGGGTTTTTTTCCCAGGTATAGATATTTGGGATGCGGATTATCTCTGTTAATCAAGCTTTACATCCAGGAGAATGGTCTCTCATACCCAGATATGTTTTTCAATTTTTCAGATGTGAGCATTTCTAGAAATAGATTTGTTGGCATCTCATCTGAATAAATAACTTACCAGGGGCCTATTCAGGTCCGGGGATCCTCAGGCGGAAGTAGTGTATGCATTGACATTTCTTTGGAAATTATCTTTTTGCCTATTTCTTTCCGCCTCTAGTTCTTCTTCCAAAGTGATTTCCAAAATTCTTATGGAGTATTTGTTTGTTATGCTGGTGGCCCCAGCATGGCCTCTCAGGTTTTGGTATGCGGATTTCATTCGGATGGCCAGTTGCCGATCTTGAACACTTCCGTTTAAACCAGACCTTCTTTCTCAAGGCCCATTTTTTCCATCAGGATCTCAAATCATTAAATTTGAAGGGATGGAGATTGAACGCTTGGTTTCAGGCTCGTAAATCTGTCTCTAGAAAGATTTATTATTGAGTCTGGAAGACCTACTTTTCTTGGCATTCTTTTAAAATTCATAGAATTTTATTATTTTTTTCAGGTTGGTTTGGATATGGTTTTGTCTGCAGTTCCTGTTAGGACAAATCTCTACTCTTTCTGTTCTTTTTTTCACAGAAAGATTGCTAATCATCCTGATATTCATTGTTTTGTTCAGGCTTTGGTCCGTATCAAGCCTGTCATTAATTCAATCTCTCCTCTTTGGAGTCTCAATTTGGTGCTGAGGGCTTTATAGGCTCCTCCGTTTTGAAACTATGCTTTTTCTGAACATTAAATTACTTTCTTGGAAAAGTATTGTTCCTTTTGGTTATTTCTTCTGCTAGAATAATTTTTGAGTTATCTGCTCTTTTTTGTGAATATCTTTTTCTGATTTTTCATCAGGATAAGGCAGTGTTACTTCCTGATATTCATCATTTTTTTCAGGTTTTGATTCGTATCAAACCTGTCATTAAGCCAATTTCTCCTCCTTGGAGTCTTATTTGGGTTCTGAAGGTTTTTCAGGCTCTTCTATTTGAGCATATGCTTGCTCTGGACATTAATTACTTTCATGGAAAGTATTGTTCTTTTTGGACATCTCTTCAGCTAGAACAGCTTTTGAATTATCTGTTCTTTCTTGTGAATCTCTTTTTTTCTGATTTTTTTCATCAGGAAAAGGTGGTTTTTGCTGTCCTCATTTTAATTCTTACCTAAAGTTGTAAATTCTAACAAACATTAGGGAGGAATTATTCTTTTCCTAAGACTTCTTTGGTGAGATTCTAAATTTCTATGTTGAAGCTATTCAGATTTCAGATAGACTTCTAGTCTATTTTTTATCTTTTCTGGTTTTAGGAAGGTCAAAAAGCTTCTGCCATTTATTTGGCATCTTGCTTAATCTTTTGATTCATCATGCTTATTTGGAGTCGGGTGGATTCCCGCCTCGGAGGATTACGGCTCATTCTACTAGGTAAGTTTCTACTTCCTGGGCTTTTTAAAGAATGAAGCTTCTCTTGATCAGATTTGCAAAGCAATGACTTGGTCTTCTTTGCATACTTTTACTATGTTCTACCATTTTGATGTTTTCTCTTCTTTAGAAGCAGTTTTGGTAGAATGGTACTTCAGGCAACTGTCTCAGTTTGATTCTTCTGCTTATAATTTCAGTTTTTTTCATTATAAAACTTGAAACTTTTTTGATTTGGGTAGTGGATTCATTTTTCAGCGGAATTGGCTGTCTTTATTTTTATCCCTCCCTCTCTAGTGACTCTTGCGTGGAAGTTCCACATCTTGGGTATTTATTATCCCATACGTCACTAGCTCATGGACTCTTGCTAATTACATGAAAGAAAACATAATTTATGTAAGAACTTACCTGATAAATTCATTTCTTTCATATTAGCAAGAGTCCATGAGGCCAACCCTTTTTTGTGGTGGTTATGATTTTTTTGTATAAAGCACAATTATTCCAATTCCTTATTTTTTTGATGCTTTCGCTCCTTTCTTATCACCCCACTTCTTGGCTATTCGTTAAACTGAATTGTGGGTGTGGTGAGGGGTGTATTTATAGGCATTTTAAGGTTTGGGAAACTTTGCCCCTCCTGGTAGGAATGTATATCCCATACGTCACTAGCTAATGGACTATTGCTAATATGAAAGAAATGAATTTATCAGGTAAGTTCTTACATAAATTATGTTTTTTTATATTTACCTATCAAAACTATATATTATTTTTTAGTAGACAACCCAAAGTATTGATCTAGGCCCATTTTGGTATATTTCATGCTACTATTTCACCGCCAAATGCGATCAAATAAAAAAAATTGTTCACTTTTTCACAATTTTAGGTTTCTCACTGAAATGATTTACAAACAGCTTGTGCAATTATGGCACAAATGGTTGTAAATGCTTCTCTATGATCCCCTTTATTCAGAAATAGCAGACATATATGGCTTTGACATTGTTTTTAGGTAATTAGAAGGCTGATAAATGCCGCTGCGCACCACACTTGTATTATGCCCAGCAGTGAAGGGGTTAATTGGGTAGCTTGTAGGGTTAATTTTAGCTTTAGTGTATGGATTAATTTTAGCTTTAGTGTATAGATCCTATCCCCTGATCCCTCCCTAATCCCTCTCAAACAACTCTCTTCCCCCCACACCACAATGGTCACCCCCATCTTAAGTACTGGCAGAAAGTCTGCCAGTAATAAAATAAAAGGATTTTTTTTTTTTAATATATATATATTTTCTGCAGTGTAGGATTACCCAACATACTATTCCTTTACTTTTCTCTACTGACAAAGGTCATACCGAATACATCTCTTTTTTAACGTTATTCCCATGTCAATACACAAGATTATTTTAGGGTATCCATGGTTACTTACCCATAACCCTACAATAGACTTGGCACAGAACTGTGTATTATTTCAGTCAGATTATGGTCTTAAAACTTGTTTTCCACATAGTTTCATATCCAGTCTTGCGGTTGTAGTTCCACAGGTATATCAGGACTTAACAGACGTATTTGATATGAGAGAGGCAGAATGTTTTCCTCCTCAGAGTTTTTGATTGTCCCATTGAGATTATTCCTGGGTCACAAATACCTTTTGGAAAGATTTATCCTTTGTCACATCAGGAACTTTCCTATCTATGTGAGTATTTAGATGAACTTTAAAAAAGGATTTATAACTCATTCTACTTCTCCTGCAGCAGCAGGTATTTTTTGTGTGAAAAACAAAGACAAAACTTTAAGACCTATAAAGGATTACAGAGCCCTGAATGCAGTTACTGTTAAAAACCGGTATCCTCTATCACTTATCCCTGAATTACTTGAACAACTCACTAACGCAACTATTTATACGAAACTGGAAACTGCATGTGTGTAATTATATACTTATTCAAAGGATATACATGAACATCAGAAATATGTCAGATGCGTACTCACACGTTTACGCGAACATAAATTATTTGCAAAATTAGAGAAATGTCTTTTTCATGTGAATAAAATTAAATTCCTTGGGAATATCATATCTCCCAGTAACATTCAGATGGATCCTGATAAAGTTACAGCAATCACGGGGGGCAGAGCTAACCGTCAAAGGGAATAGAAGCAAAGAGACAGAGCTCTATCAAAAATAGCAAAAAAGTGGATAAAAACTTTCTGGGGAAGGTGAAAATCAGCAGTAAATAGGAGATTTTAGTGGCAACTATCCTTAGCACCAGACTAGACGACCCAGTAGCGATTTCAGGGAGGAAAAAAACGCAGCGAAAACTTCTGGTTCTGCAATCCGGATACTGCCTTAGGAAAGGCTGTGGCCTACACCGGAACCGGACAGTGGGCCCTAAATCTGTATAACCCCAGGATTACAGCTAACACTACCCGGAGTACAACAAGCTGCAAGGGGTAAGCATACCAAAACACCAGATTGCAGGACATACACCGCTTTACAGAGATAGGCCAAGATCTCCACCTAAACAGAACTTCCATTATCTGCATACCCAGGCAGCCTAAAGGAGGCATTAAACATAGTGCCACTTGCAGCCTAATATTAACTCCATTGAAATTAAAAGAGGGAAACACAGACTCACATTGGGCCAGAAACAGCATTAAGGTCTCCCTAAACCTAGGTTGCCTTTCTCCCCCTAGAGAGACTAGGCAACTGCAATATGTAAATAATATCTGAAAGCCTATACCACTGTCAGCCCATGTACCACTAGCAGCATACTTAAAATAAACAGGTTCTCTCTACTAATACGCAGATCCATTGTGAAACGTATTGTTTGCAATCATAGCATAATGTCCCAGGCTCATAAGCGGAAACAAAAGCCCCATACTACACCCAAAAGAACAGTTGCTGACCATTTTCAGCGCCCAGCTAGAATGACTCACACGGGGTCAGAGGATGAATGCCCAGATGCAGGAAGCTGAGTACAGCTTTGTCGCAGCGGATTTCTCATCTTCCAGACACAGCCTCTCTAACAACTTTATGGACTCTATAAAATCAATATTGGCTTCTCACCACGACTCCCTGTCGAAAAAAATGTGACAAATCCCATGCTGACTTAAAAAGGGATATTGGCATAATTGGAGAACGCACAGAAGCGCTGGAGTGCAAGCAGGAGGACCTGACAATAGACCACTCCAATCTCCTCAGTTATTCAAAAAATCTAGCCTGCCAAATTTCGGACTTAGAACTGAAACTTGCGGATCTTGAAGACCGATCACGCCGCAATAACATCTGCTTCAAGGGGATCCCAGAAACTGTTCTGCCACAGGAACTGGAGAACTATCTACAAGACTTGTTCAAAGCAATACTAGGACCAGAATTGGGCAATGAAACCCTTATTGATAGAGCACACAGAGCTCTTAAATAAAGGTCAGCGGATGGAGGAGCCCCACGTGATGTGATAGCCAGGCTCCACTATTACACATTCAGAGAAAAAATCCTTCGAACCCTAGCCAAAGACAAGGTCCTTCCGGATAAATTCGCTGAACTGCAGGTTTACCCAGACCTCTCACCCCATACCCTTCAACTCCGCAGACACTACCAACCATTTACTAGGATCTTGAGGGAAAAGTTCCTCAAATACAGATGAGGATTACCAGTGATGCTCTTCATAACAAGAGAGAGCCAGCAATACATTGCCTCCACCCCGCAACAAGCTCGGGATCTGCTCCAGAAGTGGGAGTTACTCCCACCAGACCGGGAAGATCGACCCCCCAGCTCTACTGCAGAGCCTGGCCTAAACACCTCAGCACCAGCATGGAGACCGCTTCCGCAAAGATCTGCTACAACCTGAAGGATCTCTCTGGAACCCAGAGACCCACACCCTGCAGAAAACGCATAGAGAACCTGTATGCAACTTAACTGTTCCTCTCAGCAGGAGACTTATGCCATTTTGGTGGGGAATATTCGCTTGATTCCTGGAAGAACCCTAGTTGAGCAGATGAAGATGGGTGAGATTAACATAGTTTATATAATATAGGATGTGACTATCTCTGATAGACACTGGAGAGACTTGATGCAACTTACAGTCATGTCTAGTTGTTGTTTAATGTCTTTAATATTATTTTTACTTGATGTCAATTTACAATCTCTTAGTACCCAATGTAACCATATTACCTGGAGGTAATAATGTTTAAGATTTTTATAAACTGTTGAGCTTTACAGAGTGCACTAAACTCATTTTCTTACACTAGTTATGATTTGTTATGGTTTATACCGGAGATTTGATTGCCATACCCTAGAGACTTGATCCAAAAACATGTGGACTAGATAGCAGTAAACCCCCTCCCACCCGAACCTCATGACTCACAACCGACCTCCGGACAGTCATAATTGATCTCTCAGCTTCTCTGCGGGAAAACAACACTTTCCCCTATGATCTGATCCTTGAGTTCACATCTGACTGATACCATACACTATTTGACTAACACTAATAACAGCACACATTATCACTAGCCTGTAATTAGAGGTTTGGGGAGTCAGCACTCAGAAGAAAAGGACTGGAAAGTTAGATCCAACTCAAGGCCTTTGAGAGAAGAGGTTCATAGCCTTAGCTGACTAGACACAGATGTCACATAATGTAGATGCCAATAGGTCATATAGCCGTACACACAACTATACATAGGCAACTACTACAGGAGGATAGTGTTGACAGTTCACCCACCCCACCTGCCTCTGTACTCATACACCATCTTTTGTATTCCCCACATGTTTGAAATGCAAAGTCTTACATGCTGACTATTTTATTTTTGTTACTAAGTATGCTATGTTTATGTTTATATTTATATCATTGTTATTATTACATGGGACTGGCGGAGAGCAAGGCTCCTCTTTGCTAATCTCTACCCCCAACAATATAGTTGTGTTCCTCCGGCTGTAATCCAGACGGAACACTCATTGTGAAAGTGTATATATATCACTTTTAAACAGTTACTAAGGCACTCGAGACCTATTTTTTACGAGGATATTGACCTCACTAGAACTCTGCAACTGGTTTCTAGCAGACCATTACCTGACTCACATACCCCTCCTTTTCCTTTTAAACCACACCTCACCCCTATTTCCCCCTCATTTATACAATGGCACCCATTCGTCTGGCCACACTGAATGCACAAGGGTTAAACTCCCCCACAAAATGGAAGCTCCTACAGCACTACTTACTGACACACAAGATACACATTCTTTTCTTACAAGAGACCCACTGGATTGGAGATTCCCAGACCATTAAAAACTTCTGAAACTACCCGATATTTGAGATAGCATCTAACATGGAAGGGAAAACAAAGGGAGTTGCTATTATGCTTAGCAGGGACTTAGCCTTTAAAATGGAATATGTTGAAAGGGATGACGAAGGACGCTTCCTCATACTAGTTTGCATGCTAAATGAGACTCTCTACACCTTAGTCTCGATCTACACACTAAATTCCAAACAAATCTCCTTCCTACACAAGCTCTTGGCCCGCATTAATCAACTTAAAAGGGGGCACCTGATAATTGGGGGGGACTTTAACATGGTGTGGGACCCATTAAGAGATAAACAATCTACCCTAACGACACATACAGATAGGAATGTTTCTTCGCTCTCCAATGCCTTCCGTAAGCTCATGTACCAGCATGAGCTATATGATGCATGGAGGTGCCTAGCGCCTTCGGACAAAGATTTCACCCATTATTCCAAGGCACACAATTCCTATTCAAGGATAGATTGCATACTATGCGACTCATGGTCCCTAGATAACTTTGCCAACCCCAGCATCAAACCGTGTACGTGGTCAGACCATGATGCGGTCTGTCTAGACTTTACTAAATTACAGTCCCTGACTGGTAGACCCCCCTGGAGACTCCCGGAGCAGTGGCTTTCAGACATCGAGCTCACTGGGATCGTACAGGAATTTTTGACATACAATGACGTAGGGAACACAGATATCACCATGATATGGGCAGCCCTCAAAGCATATCTTCGGGGACATTTTATTAAAAAGACGGCACATTATTGTAAGACGAGACAACAGTCACTAGCTAAACTGTATGGAGACCTTCGCACCCTAGAAACCTCAAATAAATTACACCCTAATGGCCCATCAGATAGGGATTATTAGAGAAGAAATTTCCAACCGAGAAACCCAAAGAGTCCAAGAGAACCTTCACAGACTCAAACAATTATACTATTATAAAGGGAACAGGGCTGATAAACTTTTAGCCAATAAGCTTCGTAAACGTACACACCAGCAGAGGATAGCCCTAATCAAAACTCAAGATAGGATAGTTCACTCACCTAGGGAAATAGGTATAGCCTTCGCGAGTTACTATTCTTCCCTCTACAACATCGAAACCTCCGAAACAATAGATAGAGCCAGCCCTGACGACATTTGTAAGTTCTTAGAGGGACTAGTCCTGCCTACCCTAACTGAGGAAGCCAAAAGAGACTTGGAGAGAAATTTCACCCTGGAAGAAGTTAGAATAGCTATAGCTGATCTTAAGCCTCACAAAGCTCCAGGACCAGATGGGTTCACGGTCACCTTTTGTCAAACAGTTAGCTCCACTTTATCCCCAATTTTGCTTCGATTATTTGCAGAGGTGACTGAACGAGGAAGCTTTCTCGCAGAATTCCTAGAAGCAAACATTATTACAATACCCAAGGAAGGGAAAGACCCAGCGCTATGTTCCAGCTATAGGCCTATTTCGCTCATTAATGTAGATGCCAAAATATACGCCAAGGTTCTGGCGAATAGATTAGGCAGACACCTACAGACACTCATACATCTGGACCAAGTAGGATTCACTCTAAACAGGCAAGGTACAGACAATACTCGGCGCCTCCTAAACATATTCACTGAGGCTGCAGATCTGGGGCTTCTCATACTCATCCTGTCGTTAGATGCTGAGAAAGCGTTCGACAGGGTGAGGTGGGAATATCTGTTCCAGATGCTCTCGGCGTTCGGCATACCAGACTTCTTTTGCAAGGCAGCTGGAGTGCTCTACTCAGCCCCTTCAGCAGTTGTGAGAGGCCCAGGGTTTTGTTCACCCAAAATAGAGATCAGTAACGGAACTAGGCAGGGATGCCCCCTTTCTCCACTTCTGTTTGTCCTAGCGGTTGAACCTTTGGGAGCTGCCATCCATAAGTCCACAACCATCCAGGGACTCCAAATGCATGACACACTGCAGAATCTGGCACTGTTTGCAGATGACCTTGCAATTTTCCTTACAGAACCCTTGGATTCCCTCCCCCCGTTGATGATGCTATTGAGACAATTTGGCGAACTTTCTTATTATAAGATTGAGGGTAGAACAAAAGCAAACTCTATTAACATCCCACAGAATGAACAAGAGACTATTAAGCGTCTCTATTCTTTCAAATGGTCCACTAGTGGAATTCGCCACTTAGGTGTCTTTCTTTCCCATATAAAATCTATAACCATCAAAGAAAACTATGAGACTCTGTTATGGGGAAATATCTTGGATGGGCAGGGTGGCAGCCCTCAAAATGATGATCCTCCCCAAACTCACCTATTTATTCCATTGTATCCCTATCTCGGTTCCAACAACCCTAATATGGAAATTTCAAGCTCTATTTAATTCTTACACCTAGCATAACAATAGACCCCGGGTAGCTGCCCACATCCTCCAAGCCCCAATTGAGAGAGGGGGCATAGGCCTCCCTAATATACAAAAATACCATGAGGCGGCAATGATAACTCATGCTACTGCATGGGGATCCTGTCTTCCTCCTACCAGGTGGAGGGAGCTGGAGCAGGCCTCTCTACTAGCATATGTCACCCTGGAGGACTTGCTTTGGCTTCCCCCGCACTGGCAATCCAATATCCACATTGCCAACAGTATAGTCAAAGGATGTCAAGCGATCTGAATTAAATTAAGACACCACAACCTTATTGCCCCACACCCCTCACCCATACATTCCATATGGGGCCTGTTACTAGGACTCCCCGACACACACCTTAATACATGGAACAGTACGGACGTAGTCTGTGTGAAAGACTTTTACTCCAACACATAGTTAAGACCACACATTGATATGCTAAGGTTACCCAGCTTAACCCCTAAATTCCAATTTGATCTATTGAGACTAAGATCTTTGATGAAGTCTTGGGGCCTCTTGGAAAATCAATTACGTGACATTACTCCTTGGGAAATACGTTGGCAGACGAACCTCCAGCTATACAAACCTCTTTCAGTACACTACCAGTGTTTAATTGGGGAACTGATCCCCCCCCAAGACGAGAGACATGGAAGCCTGGGAGAGAGACCTACAATTGAAAACACGCCTGAAACATGGAACAGTGCAATTAATCTCACAAAAAAAGCTACTCATTGCGTTACCCTCTACGAGCTGTATTTCAAAATAATAACTAGATGGCACTTAGTACCAACAAAACTGAAAAAATCTTCCCAGATCACTCACCACAGTGCTGGAGGGAATGTGGTGAACTGGGGCCCCCCTACATGTCTGGTGGTCGTGTCCAAAATTGGAACACTACTGGCGCAAGGTAGAACAGACCTGTAAAGACTTGGATTTAGTGGAAACACTATCCCCTGACACCGCTATACTACATCTAGGGATAGATAGACTCCCCAAACATAAACAAAGCTTACTCCTACACATCCTCACCTCCACTAAATTACTCATCGCCAGAAACTGGAAAAAGAGCCAACCCCCCAGATGGCAGGGAGTAGTGGACTGTATAAACTATGTGGAAACCATGAAAAACTATCGCCTAGATTACGAGTCTTGCGTTAGCCTTAAAAAGCAGCATTGAGGGGTCCCAACGCTGCTTTTTAACGCCCGCTGGTATTACGAGTCAGGCAGATACAGGTGTACCGCTCAATTTTTTTTCACAGCTACATGTTGTGCAATGGAGAGGCAAAAGCAGGTCTGCCGGCTGCTGCCCTCCATTACACAACATGCTGCGCCACCTACTGGATGAAAGTGGTTAAGATCATTGCATGGCCCATAAGTGCTTATTTGAGGCAGGCCTCTTTGGGGCTGACTCAATCCAGTTTTAGGCATCAGTCAGGGGAATTTAGGGTTGGTGCTGGATGTTAAATCATATAAAACAAAACAAAAACGGAAAAAGAAACTACTTGCATTTATTTTGTTGCTGCCCTGTGCAGCTGCCAGCTTTGCTTCAATAAAAAAGAGAGTTCTGTTCTTCCCCTCCAAGTGCAGTGGAATGTGCCACTGTCACTTCCTTACAGAGCAGGTAGAGATACAATGAGCAGTGTTTTAGACACATTTTATTAAAGTAAGTGCTGCAACCTTAGATTTTGATGAAAGGGATTCTGTTAGTGAAAATGATAATTTAATGAATGTGGTTTAGTGTTTCTTTCATGTAATTGGCAAGAGTCCATGAGCTAGTGACATATGGGATATACAATCCTACCAGGAGGGGCAAAGTTTCCCAAACCTCAAAATGCCTATAAATACACCCCTCACCACACCCACAATTCAGTTTTACAAACTTTGCCTCCTATGGAGGTGGTGAAGTAAGTTTGTGCTAAGATTTCTACGTTGATATGCGCTTCTCAGCATTGTTGAAGCCCGATTCCTCTCAGAGTACAGCGAATGTCAGAGGGACGTGAAGGGAGTATCACTTATTGAATACGATGATTTCCCTAACGGGGGTCTATTTCATGGGTTCTCTATTATCGGTCGTAGAGATTCATCTCCTACCTCCCTTTTCAGATCGACGATATACTCTCAATTTACCATTACCTCTACTAATAACTGTTTTAGTACTGGTTTGGCTATCTGCTATATGTGGATGGGTGTCTTTTGGTAAGTATGTTTTTTATTACTTAAGACACCTCAGCTACGGTTTGGCACTTTATGCATTTATATAGTTCTAAATATATGTATTGTACTTATATTTGCCATGAGTCAGGTTCATGTATTTCCTTCTGCAGACTGTCAGTTTCATATTTGGGGAATATAAACATCTTTTAAAAATGAAATTTATTTCTTACCTGGGGTTTAGTCTTTTTTTCAATTGACTACTTCTTACAAATTGCGGGCAGTATTAGGCCCGCGGGTGCGACAAATGCTAAACTTTATTGCGTCATTTTTGGCGCAAAGATTTTTTTGGCGCGAAAGAGTACGTCTATGACGCAAGTTCGTCATTTCCGGCGTCATACTTGATGCCGAGACCTTTCACACGGTTGCGTCATTAGTGACGCGAGTGTGTCATTTCCGGTTATTTTTTGGCGCCAAAAAAGTTTAGTTACGTTGTGCGTCATACTTGGCGCCAAACTTTTTCATTATTTCAATACCCCATTGATGTTTGCCTCTTGATTTTTTTCAATATCAGAGGGCTATGCTATTTGCATTTTTTCCCATTCCTGAAACTGTCATATAAGGAAATAGATAATTTTGCTTTATATGTTGTTTTTTCTATTACATTTTGCAAGATGTCTCACTTTGATCCTGCCTCAGAAGCTTCTGCTGGAACATTTCTGCCTGACATCGGTTCTACCAAAGCTAAGTCATTAGTTATAAAATTATAGAAATTATATTGCCGAATGTCATTTGTAATAGTTGTTTTGATGAACTTTTACTTGCAGATAATGTGTCCATCAGTAATAGTACATTGCCAGTTGCAGTTCCTTCAACTTCTAATGTGCATAATATACCTGTAAATTTTAAAGAATTTATTTCTGATTCTATTCTGAAGGCTTTGTCTGCATTTCCACCTTCAAATAAATGTAATAGGTCTTTTTAAAACTTCTCATTTAGTTGATGAAATTTCAAATGACCAACAATATGATAATTTATCCTCTTCTGATAAGGATCTATCTAATTCAGAAGATCCTCCTCAGACATTGACACTGACAAATCTACTTATTTAAAATTGAGTACATGCGTTCTTTATTAAATGAAGTGTTAATTACTTTTGGATATTGAGGTAACCAGTCCTCTTGGCGTTCAGTCTAATAAACGTTTTATTGCTGTTTTTAAACCTCCTGGTTTCTCCAGGGGTTTTCCTATTCCTGAGGCTATTTCTGATATGATTTCTAAGGAATGGAATAAGACAGGTACTTCTTTTTATTCCTTCTTCAAGGTTTAAAAATTGTATCCTTTGCCAGCAAAATCTATAGAGTTTTGGGAAAAGATCCCCAAAGTTGATGGGGCTATTTCTACTCTTGCTAAATGTACCACTATTCCTATGGAAGATAGTACTTCCTTTAAGGATCCTTTAGATAGGAAGCTTGAATCTTATCTAAGGAAGGCCTATTTATATTCAGGTCATCTTCTCAGACCTGCAATTTCTTTGGCTGATGTTGCGGTGGCATCAACTTTCTGGTTGGCGAATTTAGCACAACAAGAATTGGATTCTGACATATCTAGCATTATTCGCTTACTGCAACATGCTAATCATTTTATTTGTGATGTTAGATCCATGTCTTTAGCTATATTAGCTAGAAGATCTTTGTGGCTTAAATCTTGGAATGCTGATATGACATCTAAATCTAGATTACTATCTCTTTCCAAGGTAATAATTTATTTGGTTCTCAGTTGGATTCTTTTATTTCAACTGTTACTGGGGGAAAGGGAGTTTTTTTCTGCCTCAGGATAAAAAACCTAAGGGAAAATCTAAGGCTTCTAACCGTTTTCGTTCCTTTTGTCAGAATAAGGAACAAAAACTTAATCCTCTCCCCAAGGAATCTGCCTCCAATTGGAAGCCTTCCTCAAATTGGAATAAATCCAAGCCTTTTAGGAAACCAAAGTCAGCCCCTAAGACCGCATGAAGGTGCGGTCCTCATTCCAGTTCAGCTGGTAGGGGGCAGATTAAGGTTTTTCAAGGATATTTGGATAAATTCTGTTCAAAATCAATGGATTCAGAGCATTGTCTCTCTAGGGTATCGAATAGGATTCAGAGTAAGACCTCCTGTGAGAAGATTTTTTTCTCTCACGTATCCCAGTAAATCCAGTAAAAGCTCAGGCTTTCCTGAAGTGTGTTTCAGACCTGGAGTCTTCAGGGGTAATCATGCCAGTTCCTCTTCTGGAACAAGGTTTGGGGTTTTATTCAAATCTATTCATTGTCCCAAAGAAGGAAAATTTATTCAGACCAGTTTTGGATCTGAAAATTTTGAATCGTTATGTAAGAGTACCAACTTTCAAGATGGTGACTATAAGGACTATTCTGCCTTTTGTTCAGCGAGGACATTATATGTCCACAATAGACTTGCAGGATGCATACCTTCATATTCCGATTCATCCAGAACATTATCAGTTTCTGAGATTCTCTTTTCTAGACAAGCATTACCAATTTGTTGCTCTTCCATTTGGCCTAGCAACCGCTCCAAGAATCTTTTCAAAGGTTCTGGGTGTCCTACTCTCTGTAATCAGAGAACAGGGTATTGCGGTGTTTCCTTATTTGGATGTTATCTTGGTACTAGCTCAGTCTTTACGTACTGCAGAATCTCACACAAATCAACTAGTGTTGTTTCTTCGGAAACATGGTTGGAGGATCAATTTACCAAATAGTCTCTTGATTCCTCAGACAAGGGTCACCTTTTTAGGCTTCCAGATAGATTCAGTGTCCATGACTCTGTCTCTAACAGACAAGAGACGTTTAAAATTGGTTGCAGCCTGCCGGCACCTTCTGTCTCAGTCATTCCCTTCAGTGGCTATGTGCATGGAAGTTTTAGGTCTCATGACTGCAGCATCGGACGCGATCCCCTTTGCTCGTTTTCACATGAGACCTCTTCAGCTTTGTATGCTGAATCAATGGTGCAGGGATTATACAAAGATATCACAATTAATATCCTTAAATCCCAATGTACGACACTCTCTGACATGGTGGATAGATCACCATCATTTAGTTCAAGGGGCTTCTTTTGTTCGGCCAACCTGGACTGTGATCACAACGGATGCGAGTCTTTCAGGTTGGGGAGCTGTTTGAGGAACTCTGACAGCACAAGGGGTTTGTAAATTTCAAGAGGCGAGATTTCCAATAAATATTTTAGAACTCTGTGCAATTCTCAGAGCTCTTCAGTTTTGGCCTCTGTTAAAGAGAGAACCGTTCATTTGTTTTCAGACAGACATTTTCACAACAGTGGCATATGTCAATCATCGGGGTGGGACTCACAGTCTCCAAGCTATGAAGAAGTATCTCGAATACTTGTTTGGGCGGAATCCAGCTCCTGTCTAATCTCTGCGGTGCATATCCCAGGTGTAGACAATTGGGAAGCGGATTATCTCAGCCGCCAGACTTTACATCCAGGGGAGTGGTCTTTCCATCCAGATGTTTTTTCTCAGATTGTTCAGATATGGGGTCTTCCATAGATAGATCTCATGGCCTCTCATCTAAACAAGAAACTTCCCACATACCTATCCAGGTCCAAGGATGTTCAGGCGGAAGCAGTGGATGCGCTGATACTTTCTTGGTGTTTTCATCCTGCTTATATCTTCCCGCCTCTAGTTCTCCTTCCAAGAGTGATTTCCAAAAATCATCATGGAACAATCATTTGTGTTGCTGGTAGCGCCAGCATGGCCACACAGGTTTTGGTATGCGGAACTGGTTCGGATGTCCAGTTGCCCGCCTTGGCCACTTCCGTTACGGCCAGACCTACTATCTCAAGGTCCGTTTTTCCATCAGGATCTCAAATCATTAAATTTGAAGGTATGGAAATTGAACGCTTAGTACTAAGTCATAGAGGTTTCTCTGACTCAGTGATTGGTACTATGTTTCAAGCTCGTAAATCAGTCTCTAGGAAGATTTATTATAGAGTTTGGAAGACTTACATTTCATGGTGTTCTTCTCATAGATTCTCCTGGCATTCTTTTAGAATTCCTAGAATTTTTCAGTTTCTTCAGGATGGTTTGGATAAGGTTTTGTCTGCAAGTTCCTTGAAAGGACAGATCTCTGCTCTTTCTGTTTTATTTCACAGAAAGATTGCTATACTTCCTGATATACACTGTTTTGTACAGGCTTTAGTTCGTATTAAGCCTGTCATTAAAGGGACAGTCTACACCAAAATTTTTCTTATTTAAAAAGATAGATAATCCCTTTATTGCCCATTCCCTGTTTTTGCGTAACCAACACAGTTATATTAATATACTTTTTACCTCTGTGATTACCTTGTATCTAATCATTTGCAGACAGCCTCCTTATCTAAGTGCCTTTGACAGACATGCAGTGTAGTCAATCAGTGAAGACTCCTAAATAACTTCACGGGAGTGAGCACAATGTTATCTATATGACACATGTGAACTAGCACAGTCTAACTGTGAAAAACTTTCAAAATGCTCTGAGCTAGGAGGCGTTTTCAACTGTTTAGAAATCAGTTTAAGCCTAGCTAGGTTTAGCTTTTCAAAAATACCACCAAGGGAACAAAGCAAATTTGATGATAAAAGTAAATTTGAAAGTTGTTTAAAATTGCATGCCCTATCTGAATCATGAAAGTTTAATTTTGACTAGACTGTCCCTTTAAATCAATTTCTCCTCCTTGGAGTCTTAATTTGGTTCTGAAGGCTTTACAGGCCTATGCATTCTTTGGACATTTAACCACTTTCTTGGAAAGTGTTGTTCTTTTTGGCTATCTCTTCTGCTAGAAGAGTTTCTGAGCTATCTGCTCTTTCTTGTGAATCTTTCTGATTTTTCATCAGGATAAGGCTGTTTTGCGGACTTCATTTGAATTTTTACCTAAGGTTGTGAATTCTAACAACATTAGTAGAGAAATTGTTGTCCCTTCCTTGTGTCCTAATCCTAAGAATCCTTTGGAAAGATCCTTACATTCTTTGGATGTGGTGAGAGCTTTGAAATATTATGTTGAAGCTACTAAAGATTTCAAGAAGACTTCTAGTCTATTATATTTTCTGGTCCTAGGAAAGGTCAGAAGGCCTCTGCTATTTCCTTGGCCTCTTGGTTAAAGTTTTTTGATTCATCAAGCTTATTTGGAGTCGGGTCGAGCCCCGCCTCAGAGAATTTTAGCTCATTCTACTAGATCAGTCTTCACTTCGTGGGCTTTTAAGAATGAAGCTTGAGTTGATCAGATTTGCAAAGCAGCGACTTGGTTCTCTTTGCATACATTTACTAAATTCTACCGTTTTTATATATTTGCTTCTTCGGAAGCAGTTTTTGGTAGAAAAGTTCTTCAGGCAGCTGTTTCAGTTTGATTCTTCTGCTTTTGATTTAAGTTTTTTTCTTTCAAAATTGAAAATAAACTATTTTTTTGGGTTGTGGATTAATTTTTTTCAGCGGTATATGGCTGTTTTTATTTTATTCCCTCCCTCTCTAGTGAATCTTGAGTGGAAGACTCCACATCTTGGGTATTGATATCCCATATGTCACTAGCTCATGGACTCTTGCCAATTACATGAAAGAAAACATAATTTATGTAAGAACTTA